>NC_034013.1:5512536-5513722 GCF_000346465.2 Prunus persica | reverse complement strand
TATTAAGTAGCTTTAAATTTATTATTTGTACGTATACACTTAAGAAATTGAATAGTATATACATTTATTAAGTAGCTTTCACCTTAATTATATTTTAAATCATAAATAAATGTTTTTATTTTTTATTATTCAAAACAATTATTTTTATAAACATTGTGCTACGAACCAATTTTTCGTCTCTCAAAAGTTTGCGCGACCAACAGTTCCCCGTGCAAAACTCAAAAAATTTGGGCGAGTACCAAAAATGGGACGCGGGTTTTTAAAATTAAAAAAAAAACTTTAGACTTTGCGCGACCAATATTTTTTGTCGCTCAAAACTTTGTGCGACCAATATATATCTTTCGTCGTGCAAAAATTTGGGCGGGTACCAAAAATGGGACGCGGGACTTTTTTTATATAATTGTTTTAGACTTTGCGCGATCAATATGTACTTTTCTTCGTGCAAAAATTTAAAAAATTTGGCGGTTACCAAAAATGGGATGCGGGATTTTTTTTTTTTATAAAAAAAATTTAGACTTTGCGCGACCAATATTCCTATATTCCTCGCGCAAAGTTAAATTTTGGTGGGTACCAAAAATGGGATGCGAGAATTTTTTTAACACTTTGCGCGACCAATATGTATTTTTCGTCGCGCAAAGTTAAATTTTGGCAGGTACCAAAAATGGGATGCGGGAATTTTTTTTAGACTTTGCGCGACCAATATTTTTATATTCGTCGCACAAAACTTTGCGAGACCAATATGTTTCGTCGCGCAAAACTTTGCCCGACCAACAATATTTTCCGTCACGCAAAGTGATACGATTTTTAAAACCGAAATAACTCCTCCACCATTTTCTCAATGTCTTTCTCTACTCTTACCTCTCCTCTCTCTTTCCCTCTCCCCAAATCCCACCCTTTCTCTCACACTCACTCCTCTCACTTAATCTCTCATCTCTCTCTTCACTTTCTCTCACTCTCACTCACTCTCTCATCTATCTTTTCACTATCTCTCACTCTCTCATCTCTCTATCACTATCTTATCTAATTCTCTCACACTCACTTCTCCCTCTCATTCTCACTCACTCTCAATCTTGCAAAAAGGTATATTCTCTCCAAATTTTAAATTTTTTTCATTAATATGTATTTTTGGAGTTAGTTTTGAGTTTGTGTGGGGTTTGGGGTTGAGTAAAGGGGAGAGATTGGAGTT
>NC_034013.1:5334361-5512436 GCF_000346465.2 Prunus persica | reverse complement strand
GTATAATAATTATTGGGGGGAGATTATGTATTCTTTTTTTTATGATTGTTGTTATTTGACCATATTTGTTTATTGTAGGTAATCATCGAGACTTTGATGGCTAAAGTTGAGGATTAGGAAGCTATCAAAACATATCATCCACCACTACCACCACAATACGCTTGTATTAGGATTTTATTATTGTACTTTGTTAATTTATGTGTACATTTTGAATATTATATATATATATATATTTATTGGATAATTTGATCACTATTTTTCATATGTAATTTTATTTTGAATATGTTAATTTAAATTAAAGTAATTAAGAAAAATCTTACAATTAAATTAAATTTAAAAAGTAAAAATTCGAAAAAATTAATATAATTAAATAAATCTCAATTTAAATTAAAGTGATTGAAAAAAAATCATACAATTAAATTAAATTTAAAAAGTAAAAATTTCAATAAATTAATATTAATTAATTAATATTAAAGAAATAATAAAATAAAAAGTCAAAAATCTTGCGCGATAAAATACTTTGTAGTGCAAACTATTAAATTAGTTTATTTTAATTAAAAAAATTTAAAACACAAAAAATATTTCGTCACGCAAAAATTTGAGCGACGTTAGTATTCGTCGCGCAAAACTCTACAAATGTAGGCGGGTACCAAAAATGGGACTCGGGAATTTTTTATTTTTTATAAATTTTTTTGAGACTTTGTGCGACAAATATTTTTCGTCGCGCAAACCTTTGCATGACCAATGTGTTTCGTCGTGCAAAGTTTTGCGCGACCAATATTTTTTCGTCGCACAAAGTTACTTTGCGCGACCAATATTTTTTCGTCGCACAAAGTTACTTTGCGCGACCAATATTTTTTCGTCGCCCAAAGTCACTTTGCGCAACCAATGAAAAAACTTGGTCGTGCAAAGTCTTTCTTCACGATCTTTGCGTGACAGATTCTGCGCGACGAAGTTTCTGTCGCGTTAAAATTTGTGCGACTACAATGTATTTTGCGCGACGAAATTCTCTTCGTCGCACAAAGTGTAAAATATAGTAGTGATTATGGAGTTTGTTGGTTCAAAGGTAAACCAAAATGTTACAAAGGTGAGAAGTTTGGGCATATAGCCAAGGAATGTAGAGGAAAATCAGATCAAGCTGCCAACTATGCATCACACAAAGAAGAAGAAGGTATCATGTTCTATGCTTGTCATGTTGTTGAAATAGTGAAAAATAATGGTGTGTGGTATGTGGACAGTGCATGCAGCAACCATATGACTTCACATGCATCTCTCCTAGTCAATATTGATACTAAGGTCACTGCAAAAGTGAAAATGGGCATAGGAGACTTAGTGCAAGCAACTGGTAAAGGCACTTTGGTGATTGACACTAAAGCTAGGCCTAGATATATCAAAGAGGTTATGCTTGTACCAGAATTGGATGAAAACTTACTTAGTGTAGGTCAAATGGTAGAGCATGGCTACTATCTGGTTTTTGGCAATTCAGTGGTTGAGATATTTGATGACAGGTCAATGGAAAATCTGGTGGCAAAGGTTTACATGACTGGAAACAGATGTTTTCCACTGTCACTAAAATATGCAAACTCTGTGGCTATGAAAGCAACAGTTGAAGAATCCACTTGGTATTGGCATAGGAGGTTTGGTCATTTGAATATGCAGAGTTTGAAGTTGTTACAACAACAGGAGCTGGTCTATGGATTGCCTGAAATTGGCAATGCAGACAGAATTTGTCAAGATTGTGCAATTGGAAAATCTCACAGGGAGGCTTTTGGTAAAGAGAAAACTTGGAGAGCAAGTGTACCTCTGGAACTGGTTCACTCAGATGTCTGTGGGCTAATGTAGACTACAACAATAGGTGGAAAAAAATACTTCTTGACCTTCATTGATGACTGCACTAGAATGTGATGGTTGTATCTCATGCAATTTAAGTCATAAGTGTTTAATATTTTCAAGAAATTTAAGGCTATGGTGGAATTACAAAGCGGCTACAAAATCAAGAAACTTAGAAGTGACAGAGGTGGAGAATATACTTCCACTGAATTTCTGCAGTTTTGTGAAGAAATTGGTTTAGAAAGACAACTAACTGTGGCCTTCACCTCAGCAAAACGGAGTTGCTGAGAGAAAGAACAGGACCATTGTAGAAATGAGCAAGAAAATGATGAAAGAAAAGAAACTACCATATAAATTCTGGGGAGAGGCAGTGAATACAGCTGTCTATATTCAGAATAGATTTTCCACAAAAGCTTTAGATAATGTCACTCCTTTTGAAGCTTTTAGTGGAAGAAAGCCTAGAGTTAAGCACTTGAGAGTGTTTGGTTCTATTTGTTTCTGCCATGTGCCTAGTCAGTTGAGATCTAAGCTGGAGGATGCAGCTGAAAAATGCATTTTTGTTGGCTATGGCAAATGTGAAAAGGGGTACAGAGTGTACAATTTGCAAACCAACAAGGTCACTACATCTAGAAGTGTGATCTTTGATGAGAACTCATTATGGGATTGGGACAAACAAACTGTTGATTCTATCACAGTTCCAATGAGGCTTAAAGACACTTCCAGAAGCTCAGAAGAAGAATATGAAGAAACAATGATAGACAACATCTCTAGCCAAATTTAGGCGACTACAGCTACTGCTAATGCTGATTCACCAAGTGATTCTCCAAGTTCTACACTTGTGAAGCTTAGAGACATCACTGAGATCTATGCTAGATGCAATATAAGCATCATTGAGCCAGAGAATTTTGCAGAAGCTTCAAAGGATAAAGCTTGGCAAAAGGCAATGGAAATAGAAATGAAGATGACTGAGAAGAATTAAGACTTGGGAACTAGTTGATAGACCAAGTGATAAACCTGTGATTGGTGTGAAATGGGTTTATAAAACCAAATTGAACCTTGATGGCTCAATACAGAAGCATAAAGCTAGGCTGGTGGTCAAAGGCTCTGCACAAAAGCCTGGAATTGACTTCAATGAGACTTTTGCTCATGTGGCCAGACTTGACACAATTAGAACTCTCATAGCTTTGGCAGCCCAAAAAGGGTGGAAACTATACTAGTTAGATGTCAAGTCTGCATTCCTAAATGGTGTGCTTAAGGAGGAAGTTTATGTAGATCAACCGGATGGATTTGTGACTACAAACTATGAAGACAAGCTGTACAAATTGAAGAAAGCCTTGTATGGTTTAAAACAGGCTCTAAGAGCCTGGTATGAGGAAATCAATGCCTACCTCATTAGCTGTGGTTATGTCAGAAGCACAAGCGAGGCTACATTGTACTGCAAGACAAAGGAAGACTCTAGAACTCTAATAGTCTCAATCTATGTTGATGACATCGTGTATACAGGTAGCAGTGAAGAATTAATTGAAGAATTCAAGACTGAAATGATGAGAAGGTATGAAATAACTGACTTAGGTATGTTATATCACTTTGTAACACCCCGACTCCAAATTAAACCCCTTATTTAAATTATTTAATAATTTAAGGGAAATTACATATTTACCCTTGAGATAAGGGCATTTTGGTCATATTCTTAACCGGAGAGAGTTTGGGGCAGCGACTAGTATTTTTGGATAGGTCGTACTGAGACGAGTTCATAGACACGTAGTGGGCTTGAATAGGAGTTGTAACGAGAGAGATATGGTCAAAAGAAACCAAGTGGCACAATCGTAATTATTTTGAAATGTGATTTTTTATGAAAATCAGATTTTTTTTTCTCTCTCTCTCTCCCTCCCGCGAGCTCTCTCTCTCCCGTCGGCCTCTCTCTCTCTCTCTCTCTCTCTCTCTCTCTCTCTCTCTCTCTCCTTGTATCTCCGGCCACCGGCCGCGGCTGCGGACGGGAGCGGTGCCAAAAGGACCGGCTCGGCCTCGGCGTCACGACCCAGCCCTCCCCCGACATCGGCCGCCGCTCCAGCCGCCGGAAAAAGGCGATTTTCGCCCGGTTTTTGCCCAAACTTCACCGGCTCCGATCTCCCTCCTCCGGCCACCATTTCTGGTGATCAAGGTATGGAAATTCATCCCTTCTGCATGCTCTAGCTGCCTGTTGGGTAGGATTGGATCGATTCTTAGCGTAGCCAATTCGATTTTCGAATTGAAATTCGGCCGATTTTGGGATCGCGATTCCGCCCACTTCCGGTCAGTTTTTGGGGTAGGTCCAAGAACAAAAGTGGCCCCAAATAGGGTATTATACCTAGGGTAAGAGTTTGGAGCCGTGGTTTTGAGATTTCCGGCGAAGCTTTATCGCTTTGGGCACCCACGCGCTGCCGGCGCTTGCGGCGGCGCGTGGGCACTGTAGAAAAAGTGGCACTGTGTCTCAATGAGATCCTTAGGTTGTCACAAGTGCGTAGGATTTTGCGGATCTCAATTCGGACGTCGTTTGACTATCGAACGGACGATCGCATATTGTGCATTATCCGGGTTTGATAGGGTGGGACCGTTGGATGGTCCTAAATTTAATATATGTTAATCTAGGTATTTCTAGGATCATGTAGGAATTCACGGATTGTAAATCGGAGTCCCGGATGTTCGGAATAAATAACTTTAAGTTTATATTCATTTTAACCGTTAGATCGTGCGATTGTGAGTGATCCGACCGTCCGATCTGAACTAAACTTGCAGGACGAGTGTCCTATACCTTGTAAAACCCATAGGGACTTTTGGATCAAGAATTGGAGGTCGTAGGCTCCGCAGGTCCGTTTGACCACGGTTAGGGTAGTTTGACCCTTGGTTGACCGTAACTCTCCCGGAGTAATCTCACCTTTCCAGGGGAGATTATCGGGTGCTAGACCATTGTGGAGGGTTACTCAATATTAGAATTAATATACATTTATATATGTTTGTATAAGGATACAAAGGAGTCTAGAGGTGTCAGTTTGGAGTGCTATACGCGCTACCTTAGGTACCTCCCCGGATTTTGGTTAGACTACAAGTACCACCAAGTGAAAGTTAGGTCCCACGTGGTATAGGTTATCCGGCGTGTGGACAGGCCCCATACATGGCGTTGGTTGTACCAGCGTATGGGGAGATTTGTGATATTATGTTGAAGTCGCACATGGCGTACGTTATCCGGCGTGTCGACAGACCCCATATGTGGCGTTGGTTGTACCGACGTATGGGGAGATATGTGGTATGATGTGCAGGTCTCGCATGGCGTAGGTCATCCGGCGTTGAGACAGGCCCCATACGTAGCGTTGGTTGTACCGGTGTATGGGGAGATATTGTGACAGTATGGCATGGTCGCAAGTGGCGTAGGTTATCCGGCGTGTTGACAGACCCCATACGTGGCGTTGGTTGTACCGGCGTATGGGGAGATATTGTGACAATATGGCATGGTCGCACGTGGCGTAGGTTATTCGGCGTGTTGACAGGCCCCATACGTGGCGTTGGTTGTACCGGCGTATGGGGAGATTATGTGAAATACAGATAAATGAAATAAGGTATCTCATATGTGTGGAATTGGATTTTATGGAAGAACTACGTGTGGCTTGATCCCTCAAGGAGGATACGTAGGCAGCCTAAGGTTATTAAGTGTGGCCGCAGACTAAAGGTTAGTCACAATTTATATCTGAATTGGTTGCCTTGCCTTGTTTAAGGCATGTATTGTTTTGTTAGCGTGTTTGGTAGTTTGTTGAGAATTATTGGAAGGCCAACGGCCGTTTATGTGAATTGCATGAAATTATATTGTGCATGCTGCCAGTTGTGGATATTAAATGTGTTTTTATGCAGGTTGTAATTTTGAAAAATGTTTAATTTATAGGGGAGACTGCCGAAATTTCGGCAGGAAGTCTCGGTATTTAGTAAGTGGGCCTGGCGTCGGGGTGATGTCAGGTTTTGAGAAATTCGGGGCGGGTCCTTTCACACTTTCTTGGTATGGCAGTGATTCAAACTGAAAATTGCATTTTCATAAACCAAAAGAAATATGCACTGACATTATTGAGCAAGTTTGGTTTGAAACAATGTAAACCAGTTAGTACTCCTCTTGTGGCAAGTGAGAAACTGTGTAAGGATGATGGAAGTGAACCTGCAGATGAGAATGAATATAGACAAATGGTTAGTAGCCTATTGTATTTGACAGCTACAGGACCAGACATAATGTTTGCAGCTAGCCTATTAGCTAGATTCATGCATTGTCCAACAAAGAAACACTATGGAACGGCTAAGAGGGTGCTGAGGTATATTCAAGGCACCATTGATTTTGGTATTGAATATCAGAAGGGAAAAGAGGCTATCCTAATTGGATATTGTGACAGTGATTGGAGTGGAAGCCAAGATGACATGAGAGGCACCTCTGGCTATGCCTTCTCCTTTGGTAGTGGAGTATTCTCTTGGGCATCAGTCAAACAACATAGCGTAGCTCTCTCTATAGCTGAAGCTGAATATGTCAGCGCAAGTGAGGCTACTACATAGGCTATATGGCTGAGATTTGTGCTTGAAGACTTTGGAGAATTGCAGACTGATGCAACTCCATTAATGGTAGATAATACCTCTGCCATTACAATGACAAGAAATCTTGTTTTCCATCAGAAAACCAAGCACATCAACCGCAGGTATCATTGCTTTGCAAGATGGGGTAGTGGACTTGAGGTACTGCAAGTCTGAAGAACAAGTGGCTGACATTTTCACTAAAGCTCTACCTAAAGATCGGTTCAACTATCTTAGAGGATTGCGTGGTGTTAAACCAGTTAACAATTTAGAAGGGAGTGTTGAAGCATAAATTGTTTTCAGGTTTTAGATTGTTAGTTAGCCAGGTGTATGGCTCATATGCCATCACATATTGTTGGACTAACATGTCTAGATTCATGCCAAGTGTACAGCTCATAGGCGGGTACAATTGTACTGGCTGAGTCGTTTTTGTATTGGTTTCAAGTTATATATATTGAAAGGAGAATGAGATCACACAATGAGTGTGCATGATTACAATCATTGCCTAACAGACTCTCTCTCTCTCTCTCTCTCTCTCTCTCTCTCTCTCTCTCTCTCTTTTCTCTCTGAAACGTTTCCTCATATACTTTCTGTGCAAGAACACATGCTATTATATAGAAACTCCAATAACTTGGACCCAGAGTACTTTCAATCAAGCCAATTTACGGAGAAAAGTGATGTCTATAGCTTTGGAGTGGTCCTTGTTGAGCTCTTGACAGGGCAAAAACCAATTTCTGTAGTAACATTGTCACAAGAAGAAGAATACAGAAGTCTTGCCGCATATTTCTTACCTCGATGCAAGAAGATCGTCTGTTTAACACTGTTGATGCTCAAGTTCTGAAGGAGGGCTCTGAAACAGAAATCCAAGTTGTCGCTAACCTTGCAAGGAGATGCTTGAATTTGAATGGAAGAAACCGTCCTACAATGAGAGAGGTTACATCTGAGCTAGAGGCTGTACAAAAATCAAGAAAACCTTCCATTAGTGCCCAGCAAAATTCTGAAGGGGTTGATTTTGTGGAAGATGATTCAGTTAGGCATTGGGATGTTGAATCACTTCAAGAAGTGTCATCTAGCTTCTAAAAACATGGGTTTATGCCATTGTTGCCATCTACAAATTATGGTGAATTCCTTTTAATTGAATAAACTTTGTTTCATTTAACGTTGTTGAACACATATGTTATGTTTTTCTTATGATCTCGTTACTTCAACACTTGTACTTGGGAATAAAACATAAAAAAAAGAAGCTTAATTTCGTGTATAAACCAAATTTGCAGCTATTTTCTAATTTAAAGTTGAAGCCCAAAAATAAAACTCAACTCCCTCCCATCCACTAATCCAACATTTCCAAATTTCCAAATTTTCAACATTTTCTTGTTTGGCTTTGTCTTATCATCACTAGAAGCCCAAAAATAAAACTCAACTCCCTCCCATCCATTAATCCATCAATGAATTCAAAGAGATTCAACTAAAAAGATAATGGTTGATGGTGTTGGAGACGTGGATGGAGGGTGTGAAACTGAGGAAAATGAGGGGGCTTGAGACCGTAATGAAGATGAGGGAGAAGCCCTTCTAACAACTTTTCTAGCAAACATTGCTAGAAGCTTTTTTAGCTCTTTTAGAAGGGTTTAACTTCAGGTGCCATGAGGGGAGGGGGAATCCACCACCACCGTGGTCAGAACCCACTGGCAGGAAGTTAGAATTTTAAAGTCATAATAAAAATGGCTTATATATCACATATAGGCCATCGTTAATATACTTGGTTTGGTTATCGAAATAGTTGAAGCCAAAATCAAAATTTTCAGTATTTTTCGGTTCATTTTGTTTCAGCTCAAAACCTCAAAAGTCTGTAAAAACATCAAAAACTCTGCCCAAAAAAAAAACATCAAAAACTTCAAGGAGTTCCACTATTTTTATTTTTTATTTTTTATTTTTGACTTTTGCGTCAAAACCCTTTAAAACTCCAAAAGCTCAAATGCCTTTCTCTCACTCTCGCGAATATCACTAGTTCTGTCTTTTGTTTCCCAAACCCCAATTCATGAAAATGGAGAAATCCTTCACTCTGGTTCAGACAGTTGTCACTGCAACAGTTTTAAAACCCATACCAAGGTGATAAAAATGATGTTTCCGTAAAGGAGCCATTTTTCAGGTGCCAATTTATCTTTATAATTAATTTAATTACACTAGAAGCTTGTGGATAGGGAACTGTGCACGATAAGGTTCTTCATTGTTCTTTGACTGCAAAAAGTTACCCATCACAGCAGGCCGCAAAACTTCCTCTGCATAATTCTGGGGAAAAATTTGAGAGATTTGGATTTGGGAAAAAATATGAGGAACTTGATTTAGAATTTTGAATTTGAATATGAGAAATTTGAGATAAGGGTTTACAGACAATTTAGGATCGATTGCTCTGATACCATACTAAAATTTGAATATGGTTTGAATAATTTGGGTTGAGTTTTATTTTTCTCCATAAGGAGATATATATAGGAGTTTGCATGAATGTTTTACAAGGAAATAGATACAGTAATCAATTAGGATAGTATCTCCTAGTTATACAATGATTTGTCAACTATATAGAATTGTTAGTTTTAAGATTGTTAGAATTGGCTTTCCTTGCCAAATGTACACTTTCATGTAATTCCTCTTAGCTCATCTTTAGAAATTAGGCATTGGGTATTTGCTACAAAGTTGAAGTACATTGAAAAGCTTATGAGGCTACAAAACCATGGTAATTTGTGCATTCATTTATAATGAGCATAAATAGGGAAATCAGCATTTGCATCCATATACTTTGTCGAGATGACTAGTCATATAGGCCAAATCAGCATATAGGTTTGTCGAGATGACTAGTCATTTGGGCCAATATTTCCAGCACGGGATTTTTGACCAAGGCACATGATTTTGCTTATTGTAAGTCCAATCATTGGCTACCAAGTGTACTTCTGACCTACCAAAAAGGTTAGGGCTGGTCTGGACTCACCATCTCTCTCATTTACAATTTCTGATATAATTTTTAGAGAGAGAGAGAGAGAGAGAGAGAGAGAGAGAGAGAGTGGTCTTCTTCTTCTCTGCATTTGCAGCTGGGTATGGTTTGAGTTTTCAAATATGGTTTTCAAATAGCTTTTGAAATATGCTTTTATTTTCGAAATCTACTTCACCCATTGAGAAATTTTGAGAGTAAAACTTATACTATGCATTTTCTAAGGTTTTTCATTGTGAGATTTTGATGTTTTTTAAAATCTGCTATGCTTTTTATAATCTGCATCTGGGTTCAGTTATGACTAGTCATCTTCTTTGTCTGCATCTGGGTTTATTATGACTAGTCATCTGGGTTCATTATGACTAGTCATCATTCCTAGTCTAGATCAAATTCTTGGTTGATTTCTTCAAGAGTACGGTTTCTTGAAGGAATTGACCTTTTCATCTCAGAATCTACATTTCATTATGTTTGTTCGATCTGGAGCTGAGTCGCCGGTGCTATGGAGTGAAGGAGCTGATGGACTAGCTGTCACTTACATGACGGACTAGCTACTAGCTTAACTAAGTTGGAGAAGAAGATTGCACAAAGGAGGTATAGCTTGTTTCCTAAATAGATCTAGGATTTCTTTAGCTTGCTTGTGTATTTTCTGTAAGAATCTTCTTTGCTTAGTGGATTGCCTGGTCGGATAATTACCCCTAGTTTTTCCCAGTTGTGGGTTTCTGGGTGAACAATTTTCTGGTTTTGTTGTGAACAATTTTCTGAATTTGTGTGCTTGATAGTTGACTAGTCATCTTGTAGATAGTCAATGACCATTTGCAAGGCGATAAGTTTTAATCATCAACCTCTTATAAATAGTCTCCATTCATCCTCCAAGTTAGGCAACATATCCATATTATGACTAAACAAGCCCATAACATGTTTAATACAAAAAAATGATCCTTTACTCATAATAATTTTATAATTTGTAGACCAATTCTCTATATAGCATGAGTCAAACATGGCTAGCTATAAACAATAATGTACACTATAATTTCCATGCAAATTCATGTGTGCACAAATCAACGAAATGTAACCATGTTCCTTTTTCCTTTTTTGGGAGCTATATAAAGTTTGATATACATCAATTTGGACTGCAAAAATCAAACTCTGCAAATCAGTTTGATAAATAATGAATATCATATCCATTATTCTGTTGTTATGGCGCATAATAATACTAAGTTGTTGCTATGGAGCTGCAACAACTAGTGCAGCATCAGCGCCTATAGCAAAGCCTAATTGCACAACGCATTGTGGAGACATTGCCATCCCATACCCTTTCGGGATTGGACCTCACAAAGATTGTTACTTAGATGAATGGTTTCAAATAGATTGCAGGCACGACAACTCTACAACCTCAGCTAATTACAGCAGACAGGCACCTTTCCTCAAGAGCGTCAACCTGGAGCTGCTAAGTATTTTTCCGTTTAATGATTATGGCGTGCAATCGGTTCAGGTTAAGAACCCAATTACTTTCTTCAGCTGCGAGGGAAAGGAAACTCGCCAACCCCAGAATTTGACGGGCAGTCCTTTCATTTACTCTCGGACAGACAACATATTCATTGCAGTGGGTTGTGACCTCTTTGCCCGTATGCGTTCAGATCATGGGCCTGTCGCTGGATGCGGGTCGATTTGTCAAAACAATGCAGACGGCGACTATGACAACTGCAATGAAGGTAATGGCTGTTGCCAAGGTACTCTTCTAACTTATGAACTCACCAATCTTAGTATTGAGATACCATCAAATTCATCAACAAAGTCAGATCCAATGGGTGATTGCAAGTATGCATTTTTGGTTGACCACAATTGGTTTGCGAATAACTTAACGTTTCGAGACGTGAAGGATATGGACAGCGTTCCTGTGGTGCTAGACTGGATGTTAAACGTACATGACTATGGTGAAAGATTCAGAGAAAAACCAGACCTGACTGACGCTAACCAATCAACATCCCTTTGCACCAGCAATAACGATTACAATGGGACCATAATGATTTGTGTCTGTCCTCCGGGCATGGAAGGAAATCCTTATCTTCTCCAACCTTGTCAAGGTACGCAAACTGAATCTCTTCTTTCTGGATTTAGATTGATAGACTTCAAGTAACATTTTTGTCTGTGAAACCTTGTTTTTATCAAATGTTTTCAAAAGAGATGAGTGGATCAGTTCGTTTGGGGGCTTACTTTAATGAATATAATTTGGATGTGGCCCAAAGCCCCATTAGGTATTTTACACGAGTTGAAATGGCATCTAAAACATGTCATTAGACAAATGCTGACCTCCTTATTAGCCATGTACCAGCACTATTAATTTTCCTCACCATCCCCAGGTTTCTGCAAACACTGAACGAGTCCATGTTCCAATCGGGTGGCCTTGGCTGGTCACATTTACACAAGGTTTCGCAGACAAAAATGTTATTTGAAGCCTATCTTTTTAAGTTCAACCATTAATTGTGAAATTACCTTTTTTTTTGGTCGAAATTGTGAAATTATTTGTAGTTCCAAACTTCTGTTGCGAAACACACCAGTTTTAAATATACATTCTGGTTCAAAACCTTTTTGCAATTTATTTTCTTTTGTTATGTATAAATATATGTTTATCTTAATAATCTAGATTATTGAACTGGTCTATTATATCTCTATCGAAGAACGTAAAGTCACACATCCAAAACTTCAAAAAAATAAGTACAAAACTACTATTGGAATTGAGTTTATTCTAGTACCAGAAAGTTTAATTAGTATTAATTATCTTTTCGCCTTTTGACAACATTCGAACATATGCGATTCTTATATGTGTGAGTTTGGACTGAAGCGTATCTCGGGTCATCATCATTTCAGATATCGATGAATGCAAAGGCAGTAGTAAGTGTGAAGTAGGCGATGTATGTGAGAATTTGGATGGGGGTTATAGCTGCTACTCAAATTTAAATGGCCGTAGATGTACACATTTTGCTTCGGACCTTGCATGCCACTTCAGAACCACATCGGGTCGGGCCTCTAAAACTGTAATCCTAGCTATTATTTCAGGTATATAGTACTCCTATCTTCTTACATCTCTCAAAATAATAATATATGCATCTTCCACCTATTATGGTAATATTATTCAAAAGTTTTTTTTGGTTACAGTGTTGTTCTAAATGTTTTTGTGTTTAGATATAATTCAATACCTATTGATGCAGGTCTTGGCTCCAGTGTTGGGGTATGGTTACTGCTCATTGGTGCATGGTTGGTACACAAAATCGTGAAGATAAAGAAAACCATTGCACGCAAGAAAATGTTTTTCAAACGAAATGGTGGTTTATTGCTAGAGCAACAGTTATCGTCTGGCGAAGTTAATGTTGACAAAATCAAGTTATTCAATTCGAAGGAATTAGAAAAGGCCACCAACAATTTTAGTATTGATAGAATTCTTGGCCAGGGAGGTCAAGGTACCGTTTACAAAGGCATGTTGGCGGATGGAAGAATTGTTGCGGTAAAGAAGTCCAAAATGGTGGACACAAGCAAACTCTCGGATTTCATCAATGAGATTGTAATTCTTTCACAAATCAACCACAGAAATGTGGTTCAAATTATGGGTTGTTGTTTAGAGACCGAAGTTCCACTTTTGGTCTACGAATTCATACCGAATGGAACTCTTTCTCAATATATCCAAGGGCAGATTGAGGAATTCACACTCACATGGGAAATGCGGTTGCAAATTGCCACAGAAGTTGCAGGAGCTCTTTCGTACTTGCATGGTGCAGCTTCCGTTCCCATATATCACAGAGACATCAAGTCTGCCAACATACTTTTAGATAGAAAATACAGAGCAAAAATTGCTGATTTCGGAACTTCAAGATCAATTTCCATTGACCAAACTCATCTGACCACATGTGTACATGGAACTTTTGGTTACTTGGACCCAGAGTACTTTCAATCAAGCCAATTTACGGAGAAAAGTGACGTCTATAGCTTTGGAGTGGTCCTAGTTGAGCTGTTGACGGGTCAAAAACCAATTTCTGCAGTAACATGGTCACAAGAAAAAGAATACAGAAGTCTTGCCACATATTTCATTAACTCGATGCAAGAAGATCGTCTGTTTAACATTGTTGATGCTCGAGTTCTGAAGGAGGGCTCTGAAACAGAAATCCAAGTTGTCGCTAACCTTGCAAGGAGATGCTTGAATTTGAACGGAAGAAACCGTCCTACAATGAGAGAGGTTACATCAGAGCTAGAGGCTGTACAAATGTCAAGAAAACCTTCCATTAGTGCTGAGCAAAATTCTGAAGGGGTTGATTTTGTGGAAGATGATGCAGTTGGGCATTGGGATGTTGAATCACTTTCAGAAGTGTCGGCTAGCTACTAAAAACATGGGTTTATGCCATTGTTGCCATCTACAAGTTATAGTGAATTCCTTTTAATTGAACAAACTTTGTTTCATTTAATGTTGTTGAACACATATGTTATGTTTTTCTTATGATCTCGTTACATCAACACTTGTACTTGGGAAAAAAAGAAAAAAGAAGAAGCTTAATTGCGTGTATAAACCAAATTTCCAGCTATTTCCTAATTTAAAGTTGAAGCCCAAAAATAAAACTCAACTCGCTCCCATCCACTAATCCAACATTTTCTTTTTTTCTTGTTTGGCTTGTCTTATCATCACTAGAAAGCCCAAAAATAAAACTCAACTCCCTCCCATCCATTAATCCATCAATGAATTCAAAGAGATTCAACTAAAAAGATAATGGATGATGGTGTTGGAGACGTGGATGGAGGGTTTGAGACTGTGAGGAAAATGAAGGGGCTTGAGACCGTAATGAAGATGAGGGAGAAATACTTCTAAACTTTTATGGCAAACGCTGTCAGAAGCACTCCTAAACAGGCTCTAAGAGAGACAAGGAAGCTAGAGTTTTTTTTTTTTTGTTACATTGGAGGAAAGAAAATCTCAATGGGGTTTGACTCAGGATGCCATGAGGGGAGGGGGAATCCACCACACCTGTGGTGGGAACCCATTGGCAAGAAGCTTGAATTTTAAAATCATAATAAAAATGGCTTATATATCATATATAGGCCATCATTGTATACTCGGTTTGGTTATCGAACTAGTTGAAGCCAAAATCAAAATTTTCGGTTTTTTTTTCCGTTCATTTTGGTTTGGCTCACTGATTTACCGATTCAAATTCCACCCCTATATGCAATCAAATCCCTGAGTTTAACATTATCATTATCAATTTTTATGTAGAAAATTAAGGTCTGAAGTTTTGTGAAAATAATTTTAAACTTCAAGCTCAAAACCTCAAAAGTCTTTGTAAAAACATCATAAACTCTGCCCAAAAAAAAGGGGTGGTGAGTTTCCCACTCCCTTTTTGTCCATTTACACTCCCTTTTATTATTATTTTTTTTTTACTATAACAAAAAAGGGAGTGTAAATGGACAAAAAAGGAGTGGAACATACAATTTCTAACAAGTGAATAAAAGAGGAGTGGGAAAATCAGCTCCCAAAAAAACATAAAACACTTCAAGGAGTTCCAGTAATTGTTTTTTTGGGTAAATTACTCAAATGGTCCTCAAACTTGTATGCGATTTATATTTTGGTCCCTAAATTAAATTATTAGTCCAAATGGTACATAAACTGTATTTTAATTGCCCATTTGATCCAACCGTTAGGTTCTGTCAATGTTGTCATCAAATTTAAGGATAAAACCGTCCAAACCGTGTATAATAGCCAGTTCTTGAAGCGACAAAGGCGTCATTCGAGGAATCCTCCTTCTTCTTCAACGAAGGCTGTGATGTCTGAAAGCTCAACAAATTCAACTCAATCCAATCGGTATTGCTTTTGTGGGATGAAGATTAAACAGCGCACTTCATGGACAGATCTGAACCCGGGAAGAAGGTTTGAGGCATGCGACCAAAATCGGGTAAGATAGAGTAAGGGTTTTGTTATGTTTAAGTGAAGAATTGAATGGTGTGCTGGGCTTTGATTGATTGTGTGTAACAAATGATGTGTAGAATAGCCAAACAAGACATCATTTCTTTGAATGGCTGGATAATGAAACATGTCCAAGAGGAAAGGAAGTGCTTCTTGGATTGCTTAGAAGACTCAGAGGTATGGAGGAAGAAATTAGAGCAAGAGATGAGCAACTGAGATTAGTGGAAGTAGAGAAGAAAAAATTGTAAGAGAAAGTGTGTGTTGTTATTGAAGGAAAAAAGGAATTGGAATGGAGTAGACAGAGACAATTGAAATTGGGGTTTGCTTTGATCCTTTCATGGTGTTTGTTTGTAATTTTGGTGATGAGTAGAAAGATTTAGCTATGAATGTTAGGTCTGTAATGGCCTTTTAGGTTTGTAATGGTATTATAGCTATGAATGTAATGTGGTGTTTGTTAGCATGAATGTAATGTGGTGTTTGTTAGCTATGAAATAGTTTGTGGAGTATTTTAGGTAAAACAATTCCATAACCAAAACCACACCCATTCCATAAATGAAAACCAATTCCATAACCAAAAACCAATCCCATAGCCAAAAACCAATTCCATAACCAAATTGCACAGCATAAACCAATTTCATTACCAATATTGAAAGTTAACTCTAATCCACAAGCTGTGATTCCATAAAATTACATCCCAAATTACAGAACCTAACCAAAAGGCAGAGTGTAACTCTAATCCAAAAGATGTAAATCCACAAAATAACATCCCAAAAGCTGTGATCCTATTATTTGTACTGTAAGCCAAAATGCAGGGCCTTTACATAACCAAAACGCATATCCTGAACAAAATCCACATCCCAAATTACACAAAACATATATATGATTCCCCCTGCCTTGTGAATGATTATGGTTGTGATAGAACTTCTGTAGGCCTTTTGAATGTTCCTCTTCTAATAGCAGCCCTTTTGAATGTTCCTCCTCTAATAGCACCCCTTTTGAATGTGGCCCCTCTAATAGCTGGAAGTTTGAATATGGAACCAGGTTGGGCAGTGACAGAAGTTGAAGATGGATTTGAGCTCTCTTGTGTAGGTGCAACTGACTGTGACAATGGTATATTTGCCATTCCTCTTGCCAAACCTCTGACCATAGTTCTTGGCAAACCTCTTCCCACACCTCTTGCCAACTAAAGAAAGAGGACCAATATAAGTTCTGAACTATATTGCAAAAAAGTAAGTGAGCATATTTGAAAAATAAACGCCAAACAACATACACTTTGTTGTGAAGAAGTAGCAACTTCAGTTGCAACAGCTGGAGCCTCATTAGCTCTTCATGTTCCTCTAGCCAACCTTTTTCCTATATCTCTTAGCATACTTCTTGGCCAACCTTTTATACCTCTTGCCACCTAAACAAAGAGGACCAATATAAGTTCGCAACTAAATTGCAAATTTGTGAGACAACATATTTGAAGAAAAATACCCCAAAAAACGTACACTTTGTTGTGAAGAAGTAGCAACTTCTTTTGCAATAGCTGGAGCCTTATTGGCTATTCCTCTTGCTTGTCCTCTGCCCCTCACTCTAACTGCCCCTCCCTCAGTGTGGACCTCTTTTTGGGGCAAAAGATGCATTTGCCTGCAAGAGCACAAGTGTGGTGGTACCAGAATTTCAGCAGGTTCTTTGGACCTAGTTTTTTTGGGCCTTCCTGGCTATACCCTAACATTTGGGGGATGTATTGGAGGATGCCCAGATTTAGCCCACTGATCCATTGAAGGGATGGGGTAAATCACTGGTTCATATGACTTCATATAAGTTGCAGGCTTGTAACATTCATCCACATAATCTATGGGGCTTTCATCCCTTTGAAAAATTGCAGAAATTGCATGGCCACATGATATCCCACATAAATCCCACCTCCGACAAGAACATGTCCTTGCCCTAAGATCCACAACAAATTCTCCACCATACATGTGGGTCACTTGATATGTTTGCAAGCCAACCACTCAAGGAATGCATGTGGAGGCATCTAACTTGTTTTTCTCAATTATCTTGAAGATTCTTGGCCCAACTGGATGTTTCCATTTCGGACATGCAGCCCTTCTATTTGCCATCCTAAGCATCACAAGAACTCCTATCCTCTCCAAGCAAGTCAAAATGGACTGATCTCTTGCATCTACTATTGCTGAATTGAAACTTTCACAAAGATTGTTCAACAACAGATCACACTTAAACCGTGTATCAAAGTGAGATCTACTCCAATTCTTTGCAAGTCTCTTACTGAGCAATTTCCACGCTTCCTCATCCTCTTGTTTCATATTTTCCATTTCTGCTTCCCACCAAGGCATAGTTGTGGCTATTGCTGCAGCCCACAATATGTGTTTTAGAGCAAAACCAGAGTGTGATGATCTAAAGTTATTATATAAGTGTCTAACACACATCCTGTGCTCTGCAGTTGGATGTAGAGTCTCAATTGCAGGTATGAGTCCCTTTTGCTTGTCGCTAATGAACACATATGACAAACCATTTGTAATCTTTAGATCTTCAATCAACAGCCTAAGAGACCAAATCCACGATTGTTTACTTTCGATGTCAAGCAATTGGGAAACTGCCATTGTTGCCATCCACCCCAACTGTTGTCAAAATTTGGCCAGGATAAGGACCTTTTACGTGGCACCCATCAATACTAATAACTGGTCTGCATCCATCTAAAAACCCTCGCCTGCAATCAGCGAAGCAAACATACATCCTTAGAAAGATAGCTTGGTCCTCCACTTGTTCAGTTTTAATTACAACTATACTTCCCTTGTTTGCCTTCTTCAATTCCTCTGCATAATCCCTTAACCTAGCATATTGTTCTATATAACTCCCTTCAATCATTACTTTGGCCCTCTTTTTGGCCCTATATATTTGATGTCTAGTGACATTCATACAATAATCCTCCAAAACATCCTCTTGCAATGATTTCACATCCAAGTCTGTGTCTCTCTTCAGCTTCTTAGAATACCTATTGCAAAGCCACTTGGATGAGGCATACTTCAACTTGTCGACCCTTCCACAAGTGTGTTCTAGGCTCATAGTCTTGATTACAAATGTAGATTCACTCTTATCTATCTTTGAATAAAATGGACATTTTAGTCCTCCCATACATACTACCTGGAGCCTCACTTTGTCATTTTTTTTTAATTTTATCAACTTACCATGTAGAATTGCATACTCCTCCACAGCTTCTTTCAATACCTTTGAGTTTGCAAATCGCATTCCCATCCTAAACTCTGGATTCCTTAAATCCACCTCTCTCCTGTTCTCCTTCAATTTTGGCAATTTCTTTTATTTTCTTTTGCCCTTTTCCTCACCATTACCCTGATCCTGATCCTCTTCATCACTTCCTGTGTCCAAATCCGATGTGTTAGCACCATCTGATGAAACCTCTCCTGGAGCATCATAAGTAGGCCCAACTTTCTCATGTCCATGGGGCTGAACAGTAGGCTCAACATTCTCACCTGCATTGGCCTGAACAGTAGGCCCAATGTTCTCACCTGCATTGGGCTCACCACTTGGGCCCCCAACTACCACATTCTCAGCTACAAGCACCTCATCTTCTTGTTCACTGAATTCATAATCACTATCCACAAATTCTGCATCATTTTCCTCATTTTCCCCTTCATTTCCAACCTCTCCATTCTCAGTTGCTGCAGCCTTATTTTCCCCTCCATTCTCAATTACTGCAACCTCATTTTCCCTTTCATTTCCAACTTCTACATATGCATCTGCATCCCCTGGTTCATTGAATGCGTGCCATGTGACACCCTTCCCATCATTTTCTACATCTACATCATAGTTATATTCTGCACTATCCAAACTAGGTCATGCAGCAGATGCTTAACTCCCAAGCTGACAGGACCCGCCTCGGAATTTCCCAGAAACCGAAGCGGACCCCGTCTTTGTTCCGACATCTTCCCGATGCCGGGCCCACTTACTAAGAAACCGAGACTTTCTACTAAAATTTTGGCAGAGTCTCCCCTGTAATTTAAGCAAACCCAACAAATAATTCAACTTGCAACACACATAAAATACAAATCCCAACCAGCAGCATGCTTTCACAATTCAACAAGTCAAACTAAATGGCCTCCGGCCTCACAAGTAAAATCTACTATGGGCGATAACAAAGCATCTACTGAATTTAGATTACAAGAACAGTTGAGTAGAAGAAATTACTCAAATCCTAACTAGGAAGGTTCACAGTTAGAGTTTCGTACACCACTTGCACGCTTCCTAGAGCGACTACTGGCTGAGGGGCGCAAAACAGAAAACATGTGAGTGGACAAAAACCAGATTTGCAGTTAAAAACAATATAGTAACCCCACCGTGTAAAAATAATGCTCAAGTCATGCAGGTTCACAATTCAATATTTAATTACTCAAAACAAGATTCTTTTTAAACTCTTCGGAATACAAATCATCTCCTTCATAAATCCCATTCTCTCAAACTTACCACTCCTGCCAAACCACTGAAAAACTCTAATTCCTCACTCACTCAACTATACATATACATATAAATATACATATATATATAAATATAACTATACATAGCTATAAGATATACTCATCACACTACCTAAGTACCGGGGAAACAATCCAACTGGGGGATCGTTTGACTAGTCCGCAGGATTTCTAGGTGCTATCCTGCGTCTAGGGATGAGCAGTCCAACCGAGGGACGAAACTCCAAAGCTCCCACATCGGAACATCCAACGCCATGTGTAGCTCCCAAACTATGTCCTACGCGCGCAGACTGGATCATCACACACCGGAACATCCAACGCCATGAGTGATGACCCTAAACACTATACAGAGTCTTTCCATACGCCGGAACATCCAACGCCACATATGGAAAGTGTCTCACACGCAGGAACATCCAACGCCGCGTGTGAAAAGTCTAATAACTGGGGAAGGTACTTACATAGTGTAATCATACAACTTCTCTCAACAACCCCTCATAATCAAGTTCTTCCACAATACTCTTCAACAACCCAAGTATCTCGTCTATAGAGAATATATATATATATATATACACTTCCCCAAAATTCTTATAAAATACACTCTCAATACCCAAAATGCCAAACTCACAATATATTGCCAAAGTGCTATATAACATCAAATTCATCTCATAAATATAATATATATTCAATAAGCCATTAAAACATTATGCAAAAATCCTTCATCAATAAAACCATGCATATGATTGAAAACAACGTCCACTCACAAATATTCCCACGCTGCTTGACCACGTGAGGGTCTTGCCTGCTGAGTACGTGCAGTCGAAACACCTATTTCGAGATATGAACCTTTAATTAATATAAAATTACGTCGAAGCGGAAATCACAAATTAAATACTTAATTCCCCAAATTCCCAATACGTGCACGTTAAAGAAGGTATCCTAAGGTCCGATTACAGGTTTAGGAATCGTTCACGATTGTACGGTTATCATTAACCCGCAAACTTTGCATTATTGAATCGGAACATCCGGGGCTCCGATTCATAATCCATAAAGTCCCATACGGTCCTAGGAATACCTAGAACAACATATTTTAATTCGGAAAAGATCTAACGGTCGGAACCTATCGAACCCGGATAACGCACAATATGCGAAAATCCGTTCGATAGTCAAACGACGTCCGAATTGAGATCCGCGAATTCCTATGCGCTCGTGACAACCTAAGGATCTCATCAGGTTAAATTGCAGCTTCACCAGCCTCGCCTACGCGCCGCCACACGCTCCGGCAGCGCGTGGGTGTGTAGAGTAATTCCGGTGACTGAAAAACTCCACACTCGAGCTCATCCTTCCTATCCTAGCTTCTACTCAAGATCAGGATCACTTCATTCAACTACGGGAAGGTCCAAATCGGGCGGCAACTGGCCGAAATTTCACTTTGAAATCCGGCCAAAACCTAGGTTTTCTAATCGATTTTCTAGACAACAAATCGGTCCAAACCTATACAACAGTCAGCTAGAACTCGGAAAATGAATGAGAAACCATACCTCACTCAACGAGTTTGGGTGGCGGAGGCGGCGGCGCGGCTACGGGAAAGCTCCGGTTCGAACCAGTCGAGCTTGTGGCCGGAGTTCGTGATTTCCGACAGGGAAAAAGGGCTAGCCTTGATCGGGACGTCTAGACGAGTCGATCGGGACCAGTGACGTGCCTGGCCGTGGTCGATGCAGAGAGAACCGAGGAGAGAGAGAGAGTCGGTGTCCGGGAGAGAGAGAGACTAAAGAGAGAGAGAGAGTCGAGCGCACGCGAGGAGGGAGAGAGAGCTAAGGTGAAAAATCTGATTTTTACCAAACTTTTTGAAATATTTACAGTTTTGCCACTGATAATGTTTTGCTCGTAACTTTTTCATTACAACTCCGATTCAAGCCTATCGCGTGTCTACGAATTCGTCTCAGTACCACCTACCCAGAAATACCATTCGTGGTCCCAAAATCCTTCCGGATAAGAAAATGACCAATTTACCCCGACTCCAAGGGTAAATTCGTAATTTATTTTAAATAATTAAAATAGACATTTAATTTGGAGTCGGGGTGTTACACAAGCCCATTACCATTTGAATTTTCCAAATCTGTATAGTACAACACAAGAACCTTATTACATGGCATGCATCCAACCATTTCAACTACTTTAGTATCAGAGGTAATAAGCTCCAATATGTTACCATCCTTTTCTCCAGCCTTTCTATACCTAATCTCCATAGTTTGCTTAATTTTCGAAATATCTATTGTATACCCCAACTCTTTGCCTATCTTCCTTAAATCCAGCAATGATAGAAAGTCATCAACAACATTATCTAAATAACAGACCTTACCACCTTTATAAACCTCATTTTCAAACATACCCCCATGGTGTAGTTCAAGAGTGACTCTGTCAGAGATAGCTGCAAAAAGTACATATCAAATTTCAGAGTTAGCTGCACACACATCTCCTTTATCTAATGCTACAGGTTTAGGGTTTTAATTTTTATTACTGTTTCACTCAATGCTAATAGTGAATTAAGTGTGAAGTAGACAACAAACGGACCAAACCAAACATAAAAACCTATACTTTGCAGTCAATGCCAGCATAAAGGAAATAAAATGCCATAGTATCTTTTGAACATAAAGAAACTGACCTTGGACCACACACTTGCAAACAAAAAGCATCAATTTGCAAAAGAAGATAAATATAAAATACAGACAGAGAATCCCTTACCGTATTTGGGATTCTCTCCACCCCAACAGAACTCAAACTCCATCAGTGACGAGCATCCACAATGATCAAAATCCAGAAATTCCCGCAAAACCCCCAAATAGGAACCCTAACAACTCCAAAATATATGTTGTTGCCTTCGCACCTCCTTTTTCACGAACTGAATACGACGTTTTGGCTAATCGGAGAAGACAATCAAAGCCTTTCAGGTTTAAAAAGACGCATATACCCTTTCAGGTTTGAAAAGACGCATATACCCATCCTAGACCCCACCACTGGCGTTAACTTGTTAAAAACTCACAGAAAATGTAATGGTTGGATCAAATGGGCGATTAACATAGAGTGTATGTACCATTTAGACTAATAATTTAATTTAGGGATCAAAATGTAAATTGCATACAAGTTTGAGGACCATTTGAGTAATTTACCCTTGTTTTTTTTTTTTTTTTCCTTTTTCCGTAAAAGCCTTTTAAAACCCCAAAAGCTCAAATGCCCCTCACTCTCGCGAATATCACTAGTTCTGTCTTTTGTTTCCCAAACCCCATTTCATGAAAATGGAGAAATCCTTCACTCTGGTTCAGACAGTTGTCACTGCAACAGTCTTCTCTGCGGTTTCCGGCTGGTACTTCCCAGTTTTCTTTTTTCCCTTATTCTGTGTCACATTCTCGGGAATCAGGTTCCCCACACCACATTCCTTTCTTTCAGTACCTGCAATCCGTTCAACCATTGTCCAATTTCTTTTTCGCAGGTACGGGTTCATGTTCGGGAGGGAATCTGCTCGGAAAGAGCTCGGCAGCTTGATCGACGATCTTCGCCGTCAAAATCCCAACTCCGATCCACCACCACCACCTCATGCTTGAATTCACTGGGTACTTTTACTTTCTCACTCCCAAAAATTCTATTTTTTTGTTTGTTTTGGTATTAACAATTTTAACTGGGTATGATGAGTTGGGTTTGATTTGTATGTCCTTTAATTTTGAAGTAATGAGTGATGATTACTAGTAACTGATCTTGGAAAATGTCATGAATTTTTCAGTGTTCTGATTTGGTGCCTTAAAATTGTAATTGATTTTGGAGTGAGGGAGAGAATGGAATGCCAAACTAAGAAGAAGAAAAAAAACAAAACACAAAACAAGCTAAAGTATATGATACGAAAAACCTGTTTGACCAATGGGTTTATAGGTTCTCTGTTTTTGCTTTGCCTGTTTTGCACTTTTTACGAACCAAACGTTTGTGATGACTGAAACCCAAAAGAAAGGATGTTTATAATATTCCTGTCAAGATAGAATGCTAACAGTTTGGTTTGTAGCAATGCTGATGGAATGCCAACACAAAAGGACTTCAGTATAATCTTTACAAAAAAATAAAGAACTTTAGTATAATTCCAGTGCTGTGACTCAAATTTAAATCAGTTATAGGTTACTCATCAAGATTGTTACCTGCTGTAAACCCATCAACATGCTTCATCTTCTTCCCTTATTGGTGAAATTTGATGATTTACATGATGATCGTGAATTGGAACTGTATGTTCATATAGCTGATAAAGATCAGTTTGCAGTTTGAACTGGTTCTTTAGTTTATTTCCTTACTGCAATCATGATTGAGGGGATGATGTATCCGTACCTTCTCTTTGACAATCACGATTAATTAGAATAGTGTTTGAACCTAAATGGTAGATGCTCATGTCCCCCTTTTTATGGTAGATGTTCTTCATGTCCCCTCTTTTTGGAGTACGTGTACGTGTAAGCTAATGTTTTATTGTTCTTATATCATTTTCTCACGGTTTCCCTCTATTGGAGAAAATATCTTTAGGACATGAATTTATGGTTGTCTGAAACTCAAATTTAAATTTGATTCATGTACTATGAACTATGGAAGTTTTATTTAGATTGTGACATATTCAGGTGCTTGGGTCAAGGTTGATGGCATCAAGTGGGCAGTGAGGAAGTCACTTTGATCCTTAAAGCTTGGAACTGAGAAAAGCAATGTCTGACGTCTTCATTAAATGCACTCCATTGCACCATATTTGGCGGTGTTTTCCATTCTTCTGACATTATCCTTGAGGGCGGAATGTGCTGTCCTGTATAGTTCAGATGATACTTCGAAACCTTTTGTATGCTGACTGACTTCTAAGATACAGGTTTCTATCGTGAGATAGTCGTTAAATTATGAATGAACTTAGATTCTTCTGTTTTGAGTGCCGTTTCTTGTTCCTTTAGTCTTTAGACGGGTTCTTCATAGATTTTTTTGTAAGGGACTTGTCCCTTGTGTTGTAATCTTCTTTCTTTTATTAATGAAAGCTGTTTTTCTTATTAAAAAAGATCTGACTGAATTTATATAATGTAGTTGGTATTGGTCATGGATTTTCTCTGAATTAATGAGGCAGGGTTACTTTTTCGATCTGGCTTTGGTCCACCATCATGATGATTAACTAATGAAGATTGTTCTTTGCATTTTCCATGCAGTGTTTTCTTTAGTTTCCTGAAAAGCTAAAATCATCTTACAGCATCTCGGAAGAGAAATCGGCTAACCCATACTGGTGTGGTGTCCCTGCAAACTTAGTGGCTAAGTGGTTGGGGTACGCAATTTTGATTCAGCTATGTTATCAGTAGTTGAGAGCTAATATTGAAAACTGCTGGAAAAGAATTACAAATAATTTAAATTTATGCTACATCTTCTTTTGGGTAAAAACAGTAGAACCTAGTAATCGGATAAATGGGAAAAAGAAGAAACATTTGGAAAAATGATTATCCGTTCTTTCTAAAACAGACAAAAAAGAATCAACAAAAAAAAACACAGATAAAAATATGCATGGAAAAAATTATCCTCTCCACTTAGAAGAAATATTGTTCTATTGGTTTTGCTAAAGAGGCATATACGTTAGGAATACAAATATATAAATCAGTAAGATAACCAATATCTGATAAAAATTAAATAAATAGAAAAACCTTCATGTAGTGGCAAGAACCTGAGTTTACCATATAGACTGCGCCAGCTAGAGACACCTAAAAAACTCAGAAAAGACTGGGCTCAAGCAGCTGATCTAGAATTGTAGGAGGAATTCAGCTTTGGGTTGAGAAGTTGAGAATTTTCTATAACGATGCTCCTAATTTAAATTCTAGAACTAGAAAAAAAAAAATAAATAAATAAACATGATTCTCTTAGTTAATTTCTAAAAGTAAAGATGCTCCTAAGTGCTCCTATTATGTCTATTTTTCTTTAATTATGTTGATCCGAACGGTGGGTTTTTTTCTAAATCAAACCCTCTTAGCCTACAGAAATCTTTAGAGATCAAGGCAATAATAAATGGAAAGTTGTGAAGAGCAGAGGGAGCAGTGATATCTGTGTTAAGCATGCTTCTAGCCAAGATAGTTGAGAAGGTTTCTAGCTAGTTAAAACCAAATGGAACTATCTAGGTGAAGCATAATACACAGCTACAATAATTCTTTTCGGGGTAGATCGGGGTAAAGGTCCAAAAAAATAGTAGCATACTAATCTCGGTTAGGTAAGGCAGCATTGTCCTTAAATAGATATGGCAGAAACTGAAGAAGGTGAAAATCTTAGGTTCAAATTTTCATGTATGTGAAAAAAAAAAAAAAAAAAAAAGGAAAAACAGAAACAGGTTTGAGAGTGCAACTTACTCGAACCCAACTCCAGACCATGGCCGAAATTTGCTAATCCTAGGAGCTGTAATTGCTTTATACTCCAAAAGCCATGTGTGCATCCATTTTTCTCACATAAACTTTTATTGATGAGTTTATGCGTTCCCTTGTTTCTAACATTCTGTGGATCAGAACATTTTAGTTTGTCTTCCATTTCCAATAATATAGGTATATTGAGGCTATAAGAAAAAAACAGAGAAACTGATGAGAATATTCAAAGTTCTTGGATGTTTTTATGCAGAAGCAAAAGGGCTTTTAACTGCATATTATTATTTAACACACTGGACTTACAACCATTTAAAAGAGTCATCCAAACATCCCCTAAACTAAATTAATAATACTTGGGTTGAATGAACAACAACTGGCCATTCATGTATGGTGACATATACAAGGATTTTTTTTTTAAATCATCTTACATAATCAGCATCTGATGCCAATAATGGTGTTTGCATATAATTATACTTCTCTCTCTCTCTCTCTCACTCAATTTTACTTTCTCTTTTCTCCTCCTATATCACAGTAATTAAGCTATACTCTGTACATGAAGATGCACGTAAATAATTTCTAAAATCTCTACACAAGAACAGTTTCCTTCGTTTTCTTGACATTCTTCTCTTTGATGAAACGAACAAAGAGGTTGCTCCCAGTGGAGTCACATTCCGACAGACTTCTGTTCCGGCCACCATCTCCCATGCCTCTCACAAATTCAACCATGTTCCTCCAGTTGTCCGCTTCAAACAATCTCTTGTTCATCCGTAGATATGTAAATGCACTTAAGGCATTGCCGGAATCTGATCTACTTGTTGCCAAAACTTGTTCAAATGCACCAGTATCATACCTCTCCAATGCATTCTCTCCTGCAAGGTCAATTCCAGCACTCTTGGTCGCCATTTTTACCTGCCGCACTAGCCCTTCTGGTGAGCAATTTGCATGTGCAGGCTGTTCTCTGTCTTTCATTTCCATGCAGGTAAAGTTTAATACAACCCCGTTTTTGCTGAACATTCTGGCTGTTGGTAGGTAACCGTCTCTATGTCTAGTGTTGTAGTAGCCAGCAGTTAATTCCGCCGCGTGTGATCTTGATCCATAGTGCCAGTGAATCCCAGCAATTTTTCCAGATAGTTTAGCCCCAGATCCTTGGAATACTCCTTTTGCAGCTGTCAGTATTCTATCTCCATGTCTGAGTAGCTTTCCGGAGTACCATTCCAGGAAGAACTGTCCATACTCAGTGTTCCAAGTTCCATCTCTTTTGAAAAATCCGGTGTCTTCAGGAAACTGATTGTACTGGCCAGCATCGTGGGGTCCACTTCTTCCCCAATCTCTCTTTCCCAGTGCCTCTGCTGATGCTTCCAGGGAAGCACTCATGTACTGAATCACATAAAAGCGTGTTCAGGAATGAAAAATATACCAAACATTTTATCAAATTATGATGTGGTTCTATTTAGGGTCATTTTACTGGGTCAACAGAAATGGATAAATGCCTTTTGTTCCCAAGAATTACCTTGTCATAACATTGGAATTCTCCTATTCCAGGAAACCTCCAAGTTCCATTGCTTTCTGGATAAGCTGGATATCTGAGCTCCCCACAAGGACCCATCCCCACTTGAATTTCCTGCAGAAGTGGTTGAAATTGAGTTTCTAATTTTGAAACAAGTTGCTTGAAAACTTTAAAATGACTTAAAATGGAGAGAAAATATTGATTGAATTAGTAAGTTTTCTTATCCAAATTAGTTTTGTTCTGTTTGATGATTTTTTCTCTCTGTGTTTTGGTGGAACACAAACAGAGATCTGTTTGTGTCTAGCTTTCTGAATTGTTGATTGCCTACTACCAAAATAATAGCATCAAATGGACTTTGACTTGTTTATTGCAGATGCTTACCACAATAACGTTGCCCAAGTAATCTCTGAATCTGTCATGGAAGCTTCTCATGTAGTCGGTGTAAACCTGGATCGGTGTTCGTCCTCCGAGAACAGGCAATGAATCACATCCCAAGGATATGTACTCAGGATTCCTCCTGCCTGATTTGTCTGTGTAAACAAGGTCAGGGTTCATGCTGACTTCTTCTAGCACCCATGGAGGTAGAGGAATGCTGAAAATTCATAAAAATGATGGTTTAGTAAAATGAAGGCATAAATCCACACCAGCTGGAGATAGATTAACTGTTGCAGAAACATAAGTATGTACAGAGTTTCTTGAGTCCTAAGTAATTAATGACTTAGAGAGAGTCTAATTCCAAAACACTATGCAGGTTATAGACTATTAGTTAGGGATGTTTTGGAGTGCATTAGTAGGAAGCACCTTTGCTCATAAACACTTTTATGAGAAGCGCAAAAAGTACTTCAGGAATATCAGAAGAAAAAAAACACTAAAAAGTGCTTTTCTAAATTCTAATCCAAAAGCACTTATATTTTTATTCCATCCAAAGTGATTTCGTTATTCTTTTTTCTTTTTTTTTGGGTAGAAAATTTTCGGTTATTCTAAAGCGCTTTTAGCCATCCTAAAACCACCTTCAAACATCTTTTCACCTTTTGCTAAATCTCATAGAGAACAATAAACATGAAATAGTGCAATTAGAGCCATAAACATACCTGCATGAGTCTCCAACATTTCCTCCACACTGATGAAAAGACATGACAACTTGGATCTTCAAGCCATGCTTCTGCACCATCTGCACAAGCTCAGCATACCCTTCCCAGTTGTACTTGGAAGGCCCATCTTTCTCCACCAATCCCCACCAGGCATCCACCATAACTCCTTCAACTCCAGCATTCTTCAAGGCCATCAAACTAGCATTCATTGCTCTTGGCTTGTTTAAATGCCCTCCATGGCTCACAGTGTCAAGCGGAAGCATCACGTACACAGGCACCTTGGAACCATTGCTGCTGTGAGCAATATTGGGGAGTGCATGAAGCATCTCTCTCCTTCCATCGGTGCCGGCGGTCATTAAGGTCTTTTCCTGCAAGAGCTGCGTCTCTTGCATCGAACTCTTTGCCCGGAGACGGCATGTTGGCTTGATTTGAGCATAGCAAATTGTCCCAGAAGACTCATCAGAGGCTTTTAGGCTTTTGTGGTCATTAAGATTGATGAAAGACGTTGAAGAACGCAGAGTTAACGTCATTTAATTTCTGTAAAAGTGCTTTGAAGGGAAGAGAGCAAAAAAAATTGATGAGATTGGATGAAGGGGTTGTGTGTCTATTTATAAAAACACATTCCCTCTTGATGTTCTTTGAAGGAGATAATGCTGGTGGGCTCTGTTTTTTTTTTTTTTTTCTTAGGCCGGTCTGGTGGGCTCTAGTTGAAAAGTGAAAAAGTGCAACTAGGCCAGCTCATTTTGTCTTTTTATTTTATTTTATATTTGATGGTCTGGGTCAGCAAACTTTTCAAAGTCATGTTCTCTATTCGTGGTTACACCTCTTCCATACTTATTACTTGCAAAACATTTGAATCTCTATCAAATTTTGAGTGTAGTACAGGTGGCCCCTGATTAAAAAAAAAGCTTAAATCTTAAACAACTTTTAGTGGTTTTGTTTCTCCTATATTTTGGGATTCAAATGCTGCTTTGAATATGAGAAATTATTTCACAGTATTGGAACATGAACGTATGGTATAATATGTTCATGTGTTATAATATAGATTTATATTAAAACACATGAATGGACGAGTTATACCACGTAGTCATACTTCTGTAATACACTATAATTACTCCTAGAACCGAGCACTTTGCCTCGACTTAGAAGTGAATTTCAGGGGAATATTAGTCATAAGATGGTTTGCATTATTTGGATAAAGTATCATAGATCATTTAGGGTGCTCAACACACTTGAAGTTTCAAGCATATGCATGCAGGCATCGTGGTTGGATATTCGGAATCGGATGTGATAAAATTAGGGGTGGGCACTCAAACTGGCGAACCGAAAATCCGAGCCGAACCACACCGAACTAAACCGGGAAAAAACTGAGTTGACCAAAAAGTCAAAAACCGATCAAAATTCGAACCGGACCGGTTTGGATCGGTTCCATGTCTTCAAAAACTGAACCGGGCCGAACCGAACCGGTGAAACTAACAAAATATATAGTTACAATATATATTTATATTTAATGCTATATTTTTAATTTCATTAAAAAAAAAACCTAATATTTATCCAAGTTCAATGTCAAAATATCTTTCTTTTCTCACTTTAATATTTATTTTTATATGAAATTGAATAATTTGTTAATTTTCAAGTAAAAAAATAATATTTCAGTTGAGAATTGTATTAAAAAATAATTTTAAAAAATAATTTTTATAATCCGGTTCAAAACCGAATTGAAACCGGAACCGGACCGAAACCGGTTCAAACCGAACCGGACAGTTTTTGAAATTTTTTTATTAAAACCGAACCGAACCAAACCGGATAAATAATACCGGATCGGTTCTAATTTGAGATAAAAACCGGTCCAAACCGAACCGTGCCCACCCCTAGATAAAATATCTTCAGCTGATATATACCCTTCCGATATTTTAAAGGAAAATCCATGTTAATTTCATCTGTCACACTTTATTTTAATTTAAGTTTGTTCATCTATCCTTAAAACCGTGTCAAGAGTCTGAAATTGAAGCTGTTGTTTGGATGGCTACTGTAATGTTCACAATTTTCAATTGGATTCTCTATTTTCTTGACCTCTGTAATTGCAAGCATACACAAATATCTACAATGTATAGAGCATATAAATATCTACAATGTAATTGCAAGCATATACAAATATCTTTTATTTATTTCTTTTTTGTAACTTTTTTTCCACAATGCAGCAAAACCCTACAAATAAGCTAGGTTCTCTTTGGTTTATGTGCACTCTCATAGACCCTGCATTTTCGTGGATCGCAAAAGATCTCAGAATTAGGACATTTTATTGGTTTTGCTTCATTTAGGATAAGAAAGAGGAGAGGCTCTTGTCATTTAGGAGGAATATTGGTGGCATGTGGTTGTAACAAAGTCTTTGCTTTCATTTCTCTTGGATTTTGTCTTTCCAATATGCCTTCAAGTGAAATATTCAAACTTTAACTTGCTTTCAATATGACTTGCGATGTGTTTTCACGTTTCCTTAATTGACTGATTCCTCGTAAATTGACATTTTTTTTGTTTTGAGAAAGGTTTAGTATAGTCGACGCCAATACACACGTGATGAGTAGATATGAGAAAAGAGCGTATACAACCATTGCACTATCAACAAGCATCGTGACCGGGTGAGCAAATGTTAGAGGGTGACATATATGACCGCGCCATCCCAGAACTTTTGGCATTTTTGACCAATTAATGCCGCATTGTTTAATTGGAAGTCATCTTCATATCTATGTCGACCTATGTTTTCTTATTCCCACCTATTTTATTTCAAATTTAGCATATGACAAAACGCCTGGGCCTAAGCCTTGAGTTCCTGGAGTCATCAAGGGCACAATTTGCGCGGAGTTGCTTTGTATATATTATAATCTCCAAATATTTGCATTACTATTTTTATTTTATTTTATGTTCTTCTGTTATTTTATTCTGTTGTAATTAATCAGAAATAACATGTTTGAGATTTGTGACAAGCAATAGAGAAATAGTACCAAGCAGGCAGGCGCATACACCATCTGTGTTTTTGGACCTTTTGAAGCCTAATTATGTGTGATGATTAAAAAATAATAAATTGTGTTTTAGAATCTTCCTTTTCCCTATAATCACTCCTAATTGTAGAAAGAAAAAAAAGAAAAGAGATTAAGCAACAAAGACGTGGATTACACGAAGCAAAGATTGTGTGAAATGCAATGCTAAGGACAGAATTGGAAAGAGAGTTTACGAAAGTGGGGGGTCCTTTATTATTGGCCTAGGACCCAGATGAATTCGAATCTCTGGGAGCTTGATGTGGATACTTTGGTCTTTTAAGTGATGATGAAATTGGTTTGTGCTTAGCCGTTGCCACGTACTTTTTAGGTCTACCATAAGTATTTTTGTGGAGGCCACGAAACCTTATCTCTTCAACTTTCCTCAGTCTTTCAATCTGAGTCACCCCTTCTGTCTCAATTCATAAGGGGGTTGAGGAAGAAACCCCACAGAAATTGCAAGGAAAAATCAATCCAAAAGGGACTTGTAGGTGAGAGAGAGAGAGAGAGAAGAGAGAGAGAGAGAGAGAGAGAGAGAGAATTGGTTCAAATTTTAGAAACAAGTGAAAAGAACAAATGAGAGTTTGCCAAAAATAGAAGAAAATTATTGTAAATAATAGTGTGTATTATTTCCCCCCCAAAATAATTTTGAAGCAAAGTAGTACTTTGACAAATGTTGCATTTTTCGGCTCGTAATTTATTCAAAAGTTGGAAAGTAGAAACATGTGAAATTACTAAATGTTTTTTTCAATGGAGAGCCTCTATCAAATTAGGAAGAAATATGCCACTAGACTAAAAGTTAGTTGATAGGTATCTAGCTTCTTGGAAATCAAAAATATTAATGTGACACAATTTACTTTGTGGGATACCTAGTCCACTTGAGATGCTTTTGTTACAGTTTCATTTCTTTGTCTTTCTATAGTCAGATTTATTGAAAAATCTTTAATATCCCGAGTACAAAACATGTTATGAGACTTTTCTTTGTAGGACTAACCCCGCATTCCTATATTAATGTCTCGTGCAATTGGTCGACTGGAACTTTCAGTTTTGCTATCATGAAAAATATAATGATGCATCCTCCTATATTTTCAATGAAATTAGGTGGTGTGTGTTTTTACACTATATATGCAACATAATGTACGTACTATATATTTACCAGTTGTAATTGTCTCCATGACCATGTGACATTGCTTCATGATTTCCTTTATCTTGCTTGTGGTTCTCCAATGTCGAGCTTTACATTTCAAATCCCCTCACATAAACGCATCCTGCCCTTTTTCTTGAGTGTCACAAAAGCAAATTCTGATCATCCAGCTCTTCATTGGCCCGCGAATTTATTTAAGAAATTCCTTATTATTTTTAACTGTCATTATCACTTTGGTTTAAAAATAAATAAATAATTTTTAACTGCAATGGTCCCGACTTTATACCTGAATTTATATATGTATAATAGAACATACCTAGATTTGTAATTTGCCTATTTTTTTAGCAACTCTCTTTTCCGTTATTATTTTTTTTTTTATGTCATCAATTTTGGTGGAAAATCTTGGGCCAACAGTGGTAGTGGACAACATACGAATATTAAAATTTGTCTGGCTGACATGTAGTCGACATGGCAAAAAGATAGTAATTTTCTTCAACACGCGAACCAAAACAACTCCCATCCATAAAAACAAAAACAAAAAACGAAACAACATAACTTTTTTTTTTTGGGGTCTGAAAACAACAGAGCTTGAATAATTAAGGTGCCGACCTTAAAAGAAACGAAAAATAACAAATAAAAGATCTTTAATGCCTAAGTCAGAGATTAGCTTTTAAGTACTCCTCAAACATTAATCAAAAATGCATTTTGGAGCTATTCTTGTTATGTGACAACGCAAAATGACAGTATAGTCCAGTGCTGTCTGCTTAATCAATACAGGTGCTTAAGAAATAATTGGAATACGCATGTCATTTTATAATTAGACACCTACATTCAAATGTGGTAAGAGCATCCCCATATATTTTTTTTCTGCCGTACAACAACCATATTCATCTTCCCCAAAACAGATTCAGCAAAATTAAAATGTTGCATCATTTTAAGGGTGGTGAGTAAAATTGTGGTCCAAAACGAATAGATGAGAGTTCAACCACAATGGTCCAACCCCAAAATGGCTTCTTTCAAGTTGCACCTGATTAAAACTCAAGAACTGAAACACAGTAACTGCATAAGACCACTAAGATATTTTTCCAAAGATATCTTGGCAAAAGATCTTCTTCTCTTAGAACTAAAAGATATTTTCATTTTGTGACGGTAGCTCTACTATATATACAGATTTCATGATCACCAAGGAACGGTTGCCATAGAGTAAATATTTGCAAAATAAACTTGCATTTTGACAGCACTATATTCCAAAATAATTTTGAAGTAAAGTAGTACTTCGACAAATGTTGCATTTTGCGGGTCCTAAGTTATTCAAATGTTGGAAAGTAGAAACAAGTCAAATTACTATATGTTTTTTTTCATTAACAAAGTTGATTGGGCCCCAACTTCCCTCATGTTTTTCAACAAAGTATAGTTGCCTTGTGTGAGGGAAGATGCAAGCTTTACCTTGTTAATGGAGGAGAGGGATTTGATCAATGGGGAGCCTCTGTCAAATTAGGAAGAAATATAGCGATTAGAACAAGAGTTAGTTGGCATGTACTTAGTTTTTTGAAAATTAAAAATGTTAACGTGACACGTTTTACCTTGTGAGACACATCTAGTTCACTGAAAATGCTCTTATTATAGTTTTATTTCTTAGGCTCTCTATGGTCAGATTTATTGGAAAATCCTTAATATCCCGAGTACAAAACATATTATAGGACTTTTCTTTGTAGGGCTAACCTCACATTTTTATATTAGTGTCGTGTGCAATTGATCGACTAGAACTTTCTTCCGACTTTTTCAAACATACCGTTTCATTTTCAATTTTGTTAACATGGAAAATATGATGATACATCCTCCTATATTTTCAATGAAATTAGGTGGTGTAAGTTTTTACACTATATATGCAACCTAATGTACTATATATATACCAGTTGTAATTGTCTCCATGACCATGTGACATTGCTTCATGATTTCCTTTATCTTGCTTGTGGTTCTCCAATGTTGAGCTTTACATTTCAAATCCCCTTACGTAAACGCACCATGCCCTTTTCTTTGTGTGTCACAAAAGCAAATTCTGGTCATCCAGCCCTTTATTGGTCTTCCAAAGATATTCGTTTCATTTTTTAAAATTCCTCATTGTTTTTAAATTTTTTTTTTTTTTTAACTATAATGGTCAGCAAATTTATTTAAGAAATTCCTCGTTATTTTTAACTGTCATTATACTTTGGTTCAAAAATAAATAATTTTTTAAAATTGTAATGGCCCCGACTTTATACCCGAATTTATATATGTATAATAGAACATACCTAGTCATTGTTTGTAATTTACCTATCTTTTTTTGAAACTCTCTTTTCCGTTAATTTTTTTATTTTTATGTCATCAATTTTGGTGGAAAATCTCGGGCCAACAGTAGCTTTGTGTGGCAGACGTGTAGCCGACATGGCAGAAAGATAGTAACTTTCTTCAACACGTGAACCAAAACAACTCCCACCCAAAAAAACAAAACAAACCGAAACGACACAAGTTTTTTGTTCATGGTCTGAAAACAACAGAACTTGAATAATTAAGGTGAGGACCTAAAAGAAACCGAAAAAAAAAAACCCTCAAGAAGACTGTAATTTGGACTTCAAATTAGGTTTTACGCACTCCTCAAACATTAAACAAAAATGCATTTTTTACTAGGAAATTTTTTGGAATTCCTATTCCTTTACGATTTCCTTGTGCTTATGGTATACCTCTTATATGCTTAATCGGTTTCCTTAAATTTTTGGGTTTGTAACTTAAAGTAGTTTTTTACGCGTCTAGCAATGAGAAATTTTTTTTGAGGCTATTCTTGTTACGTAACAACGCAGAATAACAGTGTAGTCCAATGTGATCCACTTAATCAATACAAGCCATCCAAACCTGGTAGGAACATCCTGTTGAGAGTATTTGTCCCACATTGAAATGTTAAGGGACCTAGCCTGGGTTTATAAGAAGTTGAGCTACTCCCCCCATTGCCAATTGGTTTTGGGTGGAACCCCAACTTCCTGCATTGTATAAGTTTTTCTGCCATCCCAACAACCATATTCATCTTCACCAAAACAGATTCAGCAAAATTAAAATATTGCATTATTTTAAGGGTGGTGAGTAAAATTGTTCTCCAAAACCAATAGAGGAGAGAGTTCAACCACAATGGTCCAACCCCAAAATGGCTCTCAAGTTGCACATGATTAAAACTCGAGAAGTGAAGCACTGTATCTGCATAAGATAGGACTAAGATATTTTTCCAAAAATATTTTGGGAAAATATCTTCTTCTCCTAGAACTATAAGATATTTTCATTTTGTGACTGTAGCTCTATTATATATACAGCTTTCATGATCACCAAGGAACGGTTGCCATAGAGTAAATATTTGCATTGCATTTTGACAGCACTATATTCTAAATTATTGTAATTCACAAGAAAAAAAAATAGAGTACAAGAAGACGGGCACATTTCCGTAACCATATAATAATATAATCCACTATCCACACCTGCCTTGCATATATTCTGTTCACATTTCCTACTTGTTTTGTCCGTAAACCCCTCGAATTACTCCAAGTAATTAAAACTATTGCTTGCAAAAAATAATAATAATTAAAATTGTTGGGTGATGATTCTCCAAAACGCATGAGTAATGTAAAAGTTAAAAGAACATAGCTGTATGATTTATTTATTTTTTGTTAAATAAGAGCTCTATTCTTTATTAAGAGCATCAAACGTGAGACATAACACTACTTTATTTTAATTAAAATAGTCTTATCTAGTCCAAACTATCAACCGAGGCCTAAAGACATATGGATATGTGGCCGAATATCAATATGGACCGTACATTAAACAATGACTCGCCTACTCAATGATTTGGAATGACTATCTAGGAATATAAAGCACTAGACTCTATGACAATATCACATTTCTATATTATATATATATATATACATATATCACATACGCATGAAAAGGGGCGGTACTAGGGTGGTGTAAGTGGCGCCACCGCACAGGATCCTTGAAAAAAAATTATTTATATTATATATATATGTATATATGTATATTAATATTATAAGAATTGTATATATACTGTAGCGTGCTAAATATTTATACAAAAGTGTGTGTGGTGGAGTTGGCTTTCTAGCGCATATTCACTTAATAGAATGGCTCAAGTTCAATTTTCATTGATGTCAATCTATTCGCTTTTTTATATATATTATTTTTGCATTATAACAACAAACTTTACATAATTATAAATAAATAAAAAATAGAAACACCTTTTAAAAAAGGGAAACATCGAAAAATGACTAATTTTCTAATGTCGATGGGGAGGATTTATTTGTTGAGTTGAAAGTTTTATGAGAACTTTTACCGGAAGAAAAAGTTACAGCTACTGCAATATTAAATTTCTTGAAAAGAATAAATTGTTTTCCAAATGCATCCATTGCATATAGAATTCTATTCACTATTCCTCTTACTGTTGCATCTACAGAAAGAAGTTTTTCAAAATTAAAATTGTTAAAATCATACTTGCAATCAATTATGTCGCTCGCAAGAAAGATTAAACGGACTAGCTTTGATTTCAATTGAAAGTGAACTTCTAGAAAAACTTGATTATGAACATTTGATTGATGATTTCTCTTCTAAAAATTCAAGAAGATCAATTTTTAGACATTTGTATTGTACTGGCTATGTGTGTGTGTGTGTGTGTTTTTTTTTTTTGGGGAAAAAGCTCTCAAATAGTTTTAATTATTCAAATAAAACAACAAATACAATGTAAATGATTTTTGGATAGTCAGGTATGTTTTTGTTGTTGCTTTTTATGTTTAATTCAATATAATCTAATATGTTAAGTGCAACTACTCGTTAATTTGTGATTGTCAATTTTTTTCCTATTAAACACAGATTGCTTATTGGAGGCAGCAAGGGACCTTATGGTATTTTTATATTAGATTATGTGAGGCCTCAATTTGAGTTTCACACAAGGCCCTCAAAATCTCAAGAACGACCCTGTTTCTATAGCGACCTCTCATTATGGGTAAACATCTGAGTTTTTTTTTTTTTGGGTTGAAAAAGATGAAATTTCATTGATAAACAAATTCAACTGAATAGAATTCAAAGCATCCAAGCCCTCTAAATAAGGAGAGTTCTAGCCTGAACTAGTATTATTATTCAAGTACAAAGCCGGAATCAATGAGCCAAATAAAATACAGAGCATCAACTAGATAAAATTAGCTCACTTGAGTATGATGCTTGGTGGCTTGCTCCCCCAAATCCACACTCTTCGGATCTCTTCGCTTAGTTCTCATGGACCTTGCTCTTCTTGTGGCAGCAGGAACTTTTCTGGTGGTGGCGACAACTTGTTTTGTTTAGGGTTTGTGTATTTTGTGGGCTTTTGTTGTTTTGGGCCTCCTATTTTGGTATTTTAGATTGGGTCTTGTTTTGTTTGTTGGAGCCCTTGTTTTCCTTTTTTCTGTTTTGTTGTATTTGGGCTCCCTTGTGTTTTGTATCTTCGTTTTGGAAATAGGGATGGCAACGGGTCGGGTAGGGGCCGGGTATGACAATACCATCCCCGTCCCTGCTCTCCATCCCCGCCCCCGTCCCCATTTAATAGGTTTCGAGGAGTCCCCGTCCTCGTCCCCGTTGGAGGAATATCCCCCATACCTGCCCCGAATCCCCGATTTTTTTTGCATAAAATTTTTTTTGTCATACATTTTAACATTAAGTTTCATATTAAATTATCATTCAACACATCCAAATTAACTATAAAGTTCAACTCAACTATTCAAAATCATATCAATATGAAGTTCCAGAGAAAATTAGGAAGAATTAGCATATGGAGGTTAACTTAGCATTAAACATAAATATTATAATTATTTATTTATTTATTTAAGTATAAACATATATATTTTCGGATCAAGTTCGAGGACGGGGACGCCAATACCATCCCCTCCTCATACCCGTTGGAGATTTTTCAAGTTTGGGGATCCCCGTACTCGATATCCGTTTGGCCCCGAAATCTCCCCCCGTTAAGGTTGGGGTCCTAACGAGAACCCGCTCTTGCTAGGATTTTTGCATCCCTATTTGGAAATGAAGTTTCATTCCTTTCGATTATTATAAATAAATAAAAATAATAATAAAAAGGCGCACCTTATTAACATGGTCACTTATGAGAACCTCCAAAACCCAATCACATTACCCTTCTTTATGGAATACAAATAATTGTAAAAGTTGAAGTTGTTACAAATTTCGTCTAAAGATGAGTTTTAATATATATATATATATATATATATATATATTTGTACGTATGCTCGACCTCAGATTCTTCTATGAATGAACAAATTAAAGTAAGCTTGATATATGGATTTCAAGATTACTCGCCTTTTGAACTTTTTCATCGAAGAATCGTAAGTAAGGCACTCCACAGTATCAACATTTTTCTGGAAACAATCTCTTTCTATTTGTATAAATATGTATTATTCGTTATGCATAGCATTAAAGAGATTAACTTTGTTTACACCATAGTGAACCGAGCAGACCCAGCATCAAAGCGACTAGCACCAAGGCAGCCACGCCTTCTCCCCTGCCGAAGGAAGACACACTTCTGAGGTGCCAGACACCTGCCGAAGCTCCTAACTGCCAAACCTAATCCCCAGGACACGTGTCGCCACCACGACGACTTGCACAAAGTCCCACATTGGAACTTTGTGCAAACCTCCTACTCTCACCTCCCTATAAATAGGGAACAGTACCCAGGTAAAAAGGACAATTATTCTCCCACTTTTACTGTTACTCTGCCATAATTACTACTTGTAACTGACTTAGGCATCGGAGAGCCTTCGGCCGGCACCACACCGGTGTCCGAAGCTTAACGATTGCTTCTCCCACTTTATCTTCTGCAGGTTTCCCATCAACCTATATTTCACCAAGGGCCTCAGCTCTCTTCCCTGCTGAAGACCCTGCATACCTAATCACTAAGTTGGACTCACTATTGGCCGGGCCATTTTGAGCATCAACAGTTTGGCGCCGTCTGTGGGAATTCGACACTTGAATCCCCTCTTTCTCTATCAGCCTAGCTGGCTCCTTCACCCATCAGGCCCCGTCGCCTCTTCTTCACCCCACACTCTGCTATGCCGACCGAGGATAGCCGCGATACCCAGCATCATACCCCCCGCGATGGTACTTCTAGAAGGAAACCTTCGGAAGATGCCACTCTCCAGGCAGAAGTGGAGCGCCTCCGCGACAGTGTCACTAAAATGTCGGAAAAATACGAGCATCTTCATTGCCGAAATGTTGAGCTAGAACATGACTACCGTGTTTTAAAGCGGAACTGGGAAAGGACTCACACCCAGGATGCCCAGCAAGACCTCACCCAGAACGTTGGGCTTATTCAGCCGAACCAGCCAGTACATTCCAGCCACAGTGCCTCGGCCCAAGCTAGGCTCCGCAAGGGTAAAGACCACCTTCATCCGGAGATAACCCAGTCACAACCCCTTTGCGTTCCCCCATCGAGGGACCGGCCCCATGAACCAGTCAGGATCTACCAAGATTGCAGGGATCGCCTCTCGGACCATCAGCCAAGGCCGATCCCTATCCCTGTCAACCTCGAGGACCCACGGGCGACCCACCTGGGCCCTTCGCCAGGGCCCGTCCGCATACCCGACGAGGAAGGTGTCGGGGACTCGGATAGTTGGGAATTCTATAATTCAGAGACCTGGCCAAATTACCACACCGAGGCGCTGGAAAATTGGGAACAATCCCCAGTCCCTGTCTGCCCCGCCCCCAGGCCTTTGGCACCTGAAACTCTTCCTCATGCCGACCCGGCCATGAGGCTTCTCTTCGAAAAGGTCCGGCGCCTGGAAAGTGAACAACATCGCAGCCATCAACCCCTCTGGGCAAAACCACGACCAAGGCCCTTTACCGAACGCATCCTCCACTACCACCAGGAGAAAGATATCCAGCCACTCCGCATCGCTTTCTACACTGGCACGGAGGACCCTCTCACCCACATCCACTCCTTCCAGTCTGCCCTTGGGTGCAAAGGCCTCACTGATGAAGGCATGTGCCTCATTTTCCCTTCCACCCTCAGCGGTGCGGCCCTGAATTGGTTCTACAGGCTCCACCCCTGCACCATCAACTCCTTCGATAGTCTCAAGCAGACGTTCCTGGACCATTTTATGATCCAGACTGATCGCCTATACTCTGCCGACGACTTGTATATGCTTAGGCAGGCTGAGGACGAACCCCTTCGGGAATATGTAGCTCGGTTCAGTCATGAATACTCCCGCTGCCCAGACACTGACGATCGCGCTGCCTTCGGTGCTTTTAAGAGCGGCCTCCGCGAGTCCAACTTCCGCTACCTGGTTCATAGCAACAGTTGGAACACATATGCAGAGCTGATGAAGCAGGCGGCGATCCATGCTAAGGCTGAATACTTCAATTCCAAACGTGGCCCAGCCAACCTGGCGCGCAACACTTTCGCCGACCCTCCACCTGCTTCAGCACCCGCCCCAACCCCACCTCAGCATTCTACCCCTGCCCCGAGTGCCAAGGACAACCAACAACATAAGCGGAAGGATAGCTACCAGCATCCCTTCGGTAATAACAAACGTGGCAGACATGGCAACCACCACAACTCTAGCGGAGGCAGCCCTCCTAGGCCTGGTGAGCGGGCCCCTCTTCCCTTCACACCCAGGCCCAGGTTTGAGGTTTTTACGACCCTCAACACCACCTATGAGAACGTCCTGGTGCGTGAAGCCCCCATCATCCCCAAGCCACCCCCCCGGAGACCATCCAACAAACCTATGCCAAACACGGGGGTCTTCTGCCACTTTCATCAATTCAGCGGCCATGACACCGAGTCTTGTGTTGCGTTGCGCAACATAATTGAAGGGCTCATCCGGGAGGGTAAGCTGGACAACTATGTGCGCAACATACCAGCCCGCCTAACCCTCACCAACGACAAATCAACATGATCTCCACCATCAGCGGAGGTCCTACCCTGGCTGGCACCTCCAACAACTCCATCAAACATTATGTCCGCTCCACCTATGCGCACCAGGTCTTCAGCACCGAGCAGGGACGCTTGCCAAAGACCCACAGGACTGGCTGGGCCCCCATTACCTTCTGCGAGGAGGAGGAGCGTGGTGTTATCCTCCCCCATGACGATCCACTCATCATCCGGGCTGACATTTCTAACTTCGACGTTGGGCGTATCCTGGTGGACACTGGCAGCTCGGTCAGTGTGATGTTTACCGAGGCCTTCAATGAACTCCAGGTCCTGCCTCACCTACTCGACCGAAGCATCACACCCCTTGTGAGCTTCTCGGGTGATGTGGTCCAGCCCATTGGCAGCATTCATCTCCCTATCTCAATTGGGGCCGCACCCCAGCGGACGACGATCACTACCCCCTTCCTTATCGTCGATTGCCCCACAGCCTACAACGTCATCCTCGGCCGCCCAGCCTTGGCCCAAATGAGGGCTTTTATTTCCACGCATATGCTGCTGTTGAAGTTTCCCATTCCTAATGGCCCAGGCACGATGCGCGGCGACCAACTCGGAGCCTGAAGCTGCTATGCTTCAGCCATCAAATCCACCAATCGCCAACATAGGAGTGAAGCCCTAGCAGTAACCAAGGCTCCCGCCCCTCCTCAAGCTGGCACAGAACCACCTGAAGACCCAAGGGAGGAGTCCATCGCACCACAGGCCGAACTTATGGAGGACCTGGAGCTGGTTACCCTCCATGACGATATCCCGGATCGACAAGTCCGGATCGGCACCTCCATCTCGCCAGAGCTTCGCTCTGACCTGGTCGCTTTCCTCCGCCTCAACTCCGAAGTCTTCTCATGGTCCTACAATGACATGCCTGGCATATCACCAGACATCACATCCCATAGGCTTAGCGTCAATCCTGCCGTCAGACCAGTCAGACAGAAGCGTCGCGCTTATGATCCCGAGCGCTATGAGGCCATGAGGGCGGAGGTGGATCGATTGAGTAGCATCGGATTCATCAGGGAGGTTGACTATCCTACATGGCTGGCTAATGTCGTGATGGTCCGCAAGCCAAGAAAGGACTGGCGCATGTGTATCCACTACACCAACCTTAATCGGGCTTGCCCAAAGGACAGATTCCCGCTACCCCGCATTGACCAGCTAGTCAACGCCACAGCCGGCCACGCCCTCCTTAGCTTCATGGATGCTTATTCAGGTTACAACCAGATCTTCATGCACCCCGAAGATCAGGCCCACACCTCTTTCATTACGGACCGAGGCCTCTACTGCTATAAGGTGATGCCCCTTGGCCTCAAAAACGCCGGGGCTACTTATCAGCGTCTGGTGAATCAGCTCTTTGCCCCACTGATTGGCAATACCATGGAGGTCTATGTCAATGACATGCTAGTCAAGAGTCGCACAGCTAACCAACACATCCCTAACCTCTCTGCCATGTTCACCATCCTGAAGCAGTACAAAATGAGGCTTAACCCCACCAAATGTGCATTCGGGGTGGCTTCCGGCAAATTCCTGGGCTTCATGATCAGCCAGAGAGGTATTGAGGCCAATCCAGAAAAGATCCAGGCCATCTTAGACATGACGGTACCTAAGACGGTCAAAGATATCCAAAGCCTTACAGGGCGTGTCGCAGCCCTGACCAGATTTATCTCCAAAGCCACTGACCGCTGCGCCCCATTCTTCAAGGCCCTTAAAGGCACCAAAAGAAACATCACCTGGACTGCTGAATGCGACACGACTTTCAGCGAGCTCAAGGAGTATATGGGCCGGGCCCCTTTATTGTCAACCCCTGAGCACGGAGACATCCTCGTGATTTATCTCTCCATCTCAGCTTCGGCTGTTAGCTCTGTGCTCATCCGATCAAAAGATAACACGAAACACCCAGTGCATTATGTTAGTAAAGCATTGCAAGATGCCGAAGCTCGGTACCCGGACATCAAAAAATTGGCGTTCGCCCTGGTCGTCTCGGTAAGACGCCTCCGACCATATTTCCAAGCTCACACCATCCATGTCTTAACCAACCAACCGCTCCGACATGTGTTGCAGAAGCCAGAAACTTCTGGAAGGCTGGTTAAGTGGGCCATTGAACTTGGCGAGTTTGATATCCATTACAAACCCCGCCCGGCTCTAAGGGGACAGGCCGTTGCTGACTTCTTATCCGAATTCACGGAGCCTCAAGCTTCGGCAGCTATCCAGCCCATAACTGAACCCAATCCCCCTCCCAGCCAGGACCAAACCCCCACCGAAGGCAATCTCGACCTAACCCAGCCCCTGTGGACCTTATTCGTAGACGGCTCTTCTAATGCCCAGGGCTGTGGGGCCGGCCTCGTTCTCATCTCCCCAGACAAGGTTGCCCTCGAGTACGCCCTTCGCTTCAAATTCCAAGCCTCCAACAATGAGGCCGAATATGAAGCACTCTTAGCTGGTCTTCGATTAGCCAAAGAGATGGACGCCAGGCAAATTCAGATATTCAGCGATTCACAACTCGTGGTCCACCAGGTCAACCAGGACTTCACGGCTAAGGATGCCTCTATGACGGCCTACCTCCAGCACGCTCGGCACTTGCTGGCGACCTTCCACGCCCACTCTATCAAGCAAGTGCCACGCTCCGAGAATAGCCATGCCGATGCACTAGCCAGGTTGGCATCAGCCTCGGAGCAAGGAATGGGTCGCCACATCCACATCGAGTTTTTGGCCCAGCCCAGCACACAAGCCCCACTCATCTGCACTATTGACCACAGCCCTACATGGATGGACCCCATCCTCCAGTTCTTACAGAACCAAACACTACCGGCTAATCCAGCAGAAGCACGACGCGTTCGCCATCGCTCTGCCCGTTACCTGATTATTAACGGCTCCTTATACAAGCGGGGTTTCAGCCTTCCTTACCTCCGATGCCTGACTCCAGAGGAGGGTCACTATGTCCTCCGAGAAATCCATGAAGGCATATGCGGTAACCACTCGGGCGCACGCTCGCTGGCCCATAAGGCAATCCGCCAAGGATACTTCTGGCCATCGCTCCACACTGACGCCCAGGAACTCACCTAGAAATGCGACAAGTGTCAGCGATTTGCCAACATTCCACAACTCCTGGCTGAACCGTTGACTGCCATCGTCAGCCCTTGGCCATTTGCCCAATGGGGACTGGATCTTATTGGACCTATGCCAGAGGGCAAGGGCCAAGTCAAGTATGCAGTTGTGGCCGTAGACTACTTCACCAAGTGGGCTGAGGCCGAGGCCTTGGCCACCATCACTGCGGCTCGCATCGAATCCTTTGTGTGGCAAAACATTGTATGTCGCTTCGGCACCCCCAACTCCATCGTCACCGACAATGGCCGGCAATTTGACAACGCCAAATTCAAACGATTTTGTTCCAACCTCAAGATTCGTCTGTGTTTCGCCTCCCCAGCCCATCCTCAGTCCAATGGCCAGGTCGAAGCCGTGAACAAAATTATCAAGAAGACCCTCAAGACAAAACTTGACAAAGCCAAGGGCTGCTGGCCAGAACTACTCCCAGAAGTACTCTGGTCCTACCGCACCACCTTCCGCACATCCACGGGTGAAACGCCGTTCTCCCTATCATTTGGAACCAAGGCCGTGGCTCCGGTAGAGATTGGCCAGCCCACATACTGAACCTCCACTTACGATGCCACGGCCAATGACGAGCAGTTGGCCCTCAACCTCGACTTCATTGACGAGCTCCGGGACCAATCGAGCATGCGTAATGTCGCGTACAAACAACGGATCGCCAAATATTACGACTCCCGAGTCAAGCCCCGTGCTTTCAAAATGGGGGATTGGGTCATGCGCAAAGTTTCCTTGGCTACCAAAAATCACAACGAAGGTACCCTCGGCCCTACATGGGAAGGTCCTTATGAGATTATCAAAATCTGCCGCCCCGGCACCTATCAGCTTCGTGATTCCACAGGCAAGACGCTGCCTCACCCGTGGAATGCTGACCACCTCAAGTACTATTACAAGTAAACATATCTAGACCCTAGGACAATACTTTGGTCTTGATTATTTACTGTAAGGTAGAAGTAAGGTATCAAGACCCTAGACCACTTGTACCTTCTGCCTTTCGGCATCTATTCCAATGAAATGCCTGACTCCGGCTCATTCTCATGCACTCACATTGTTATCATTTTTACTAACACAATTGATATCAAACCATGTCTCATATCATCAATAAAAACACCCTTGCTCCAGGCAAGGACAAGTGTTCATACATAAACAAAATAAACAGTGTTCCAACACAATCACTAAAGTACAAAATCACTATAACACATAACGAAGGCAACGCCTTCAAGACTCGGTCGACGGGGCATCCTCAGTGGCCGGCTCAGCCTCTGGTGTCGGGGCGCTAGCATCAGCAGGAGGGATCTGTGCAGGAGGCTCGCCACTGGTGTCAAAGTTAATCTCCACCGAGGGGTTGAACATAACCAACCTATCTTCCCAGCGAAGCTGCTCATCAACCAGTCGGTCCATGATATAGCTCTTCAGCTCCTCTGAGGATCGGAAGGACTCAATCGCCTCGACTCGGGCAGCAGCCACCTCCTCGGCCTTCGATCTCTTCAGCTCCTCCACCTCCTTGGCCAGGGCCGCCTTTTGAACCAGCAAGGCGTTCTTCTCTCGGATGGCCTCCTGCGCCTCCGCCATTTTGCTCTTGGCTAGCTCATCCCGCCTTTTCAGCCTCTGGATCTCCTTGTCAGACTTGGCCATGCTGACGTACATCTCGCCAAAGGCCTGCAAAACAAAAATCATGTTAGTCAATCCACACAAAAATAATCCAACACAAATACATTCAAAAAGGGCCTAAACACTTACATAGGCAGAGGTGAGGATCGTCTTTTGGGCCCGGTCAATGAAGGAAGAAGCTGGAGTCCTCGCCAGAGCCTCAGGGTCGCTCTTCACGCCTTCCAGGAAGACGTTCACTAAAGGCACCTCCTGCCGGTTCATAGCCAGGTTGACCTCCTTCTTCTACTGGCGTAGCCTGCCGAAGTCTACCTTCTCTACCCCTTCAGCGAACACGCCCTCCATGCCGAAGGGTAGCTTCGGCGGTACCTGCAGATCAAAGGGCGGAAGTCTCGGCCCTGACCCCATCACATGCTAATGAGCCTCCTCCAAGGCTTTCCTTTTCCCCAGCACGTCCGCGACCCGACCCTCATCATCATCCGTGGGTCGTTTTCCAGCACTCTTCTCAGCTTTCTTGGCCCGAGACTCCCTCAGCCGCTTCTGCATCTCGGCCTCATCAATGTCTACGGCCACCTTCGTACTCCCCCTTATGATGCCAGCCACTGTCAAAAGAAACAAAGCAATTCTATTACTCAAACTCACAAAGGCTCAGCACAAAACAAAAAGATAACCCAGGTACTTACTTCCTTGCAGCAGTCCGGACTCAAACAAATTCTTCTGCGTGACTAGGTTCCCACACTCACGCTCAGTCTCTGATAGCTGCGCCCTCACCCACTCAACCTCGTCCTCTTGCTCCTTGGAGATAGGGCCCCACTTCACCGAACCTGCACCGAGAGTTAGAAACTACTTAGCCATTTACACTGGCACAAACAAAATACAGAACCAAAAATAGGAGCCAAGACAACACAATCAAGCATTAGACAATCTTAAGGGATGGGGCCAAGGACCTATAGACTGGAAGTGGGTAGGAATGTGCTGGACAACGCTCTTCCCTGGAGGACTCTCCCAGTCCCCGTAGGCCATGCACCACCTGTTCCTCCAGGACTTTTGCGTTGTGGGCTTGTGTCCAATAAAATAGCCCCTCTCCTTCGCCTTTCGGCAATTGGCCTGTACCCAGCCAAAAGTCCCCTGCTGCTTCGAAATGGAGTACAGGTATATGAATTGCTCAAACGTTGGCTCCCCCAACCCAGCCAACCACCAGGCGATGTACACCCCATGAAGAAGAATCCAAAAGTTGGGATTATACTGCCCCAGTGCATACCCCAACTTGGCCAACATCATCTGAACCCACGGATGAAACGGTAGTCTGAAGCCGTGCCGATACATATCTGTAAAAATCATCACGGAGCCATCCGAAGGATATCTGACTACATCGGCCTCCGTGGGTAACCTCAAGCCCACATAGGCTGGCACACACAAATCTTTCCGCAGTTGGGCCAACTTCGCTTCTGTAAGCGTATTCCGCCTCGGCAATGGGACACCAACCCGAATGTCTACTCCCTCCGACATTGCAGCCCCGGCTATACCCACGGACCCTGATGGTGATGCCTGGTTACTCGAACCCACCTCTTGCGTATGAGGCAAGGCTAGAACCCGGTTCGCTATAGCCTCTAACTCTATATAATTCCTCTGCATCTCCCTATATGCAGCCGACCCAGAGTCTACCGCTGGCTCACCCCCCTCACCCCCATGCCCTATCATCCTACTTTCTATAATGCCTTCTACCATACCCTCTGTCCCTGAACTCTCCTCTTCAGGACAAATATATTGGTTGGGCTCTTCACTCTCAGTGTTATCCCCACCAAAGGCAGGAGGGTCAGGACTTTCTCTATCAGAACTTTCAGACATCTACAATATGCACAAACAAGAAAAAGGAACTAATGCACATGCAGAGATGATCGAAGCACAACAACAAAAATTTGCCAAATCTTCATGCCAGGCAAGAATTCTACATGTTCATACATATGTTCAACGTGTTCATCATGTTCATGCTCATGTTCAATGTGTTCTTCCTAGCCTTCAACATGTTCATGCAAAACAATACATTTCAATTCAAAGGTTCTAGCGAAATAAGGTCTAACCTTGTTCGTAGCACCACGAATGGATCGCCGGAAATCACCTCAGCCACAAGCACCACCACACACTAATCGCCGGAAATCGCCTCTCCTCTCCTTCAAATTCTCACAATTTTTCTCAACTCAACTCAAGTGTGGTGCCTTCACCACCCCAAGTTCCTATTTATAGCCAACTAATGGTACCACGCCTCGATTCACGAGCAAACCTTAGCACCCTTTCATCTTCCCTCCTAAATCCCATTTGAAATTCAATTTTCAAAATATACAAAAACCAAACAAAACAAAAATTAAGGGAAATTTTAGGGGTCTTGCCGAACGGCAAGGCCCGTGCAAACACAAAATGGAGACCCCAAAATTTCAAGTGTGCTAGCCTACTTCATAAGCCCAATCCTATTACAATGCTAAGCCCAAATTTGATCAAGGCACCCAAATACATTTCACAACATATATCATGGCTCGACATGCCGAACGGCAAGCCCCGGGAAGCAACAAATAGGGAACTCACCTGCCTTATGGAGGGTCTAACTCGAGAGGCTAAGTGACAGCACAAAAACCCCGCTCCTTTTCGGCCAAACCACTCTCCACACCGAGCTATTTTTCGGCCCAGCTATTTTCGGCCCAACTATTTTTTCGGCCCAGCTATTTTCGGCCGTGCTCTTGCCAATGGCCTAGCTCCAATTTCGCTCGGGCCTATCACCTTTGATCAACACAACGGTCCAAATAAAATCTGCTCAAGGCACCCTTGCCGAACTGCAAGGGCTATGCAAGCATGAAATACGAGGGAAAGGAGACCATACCGAAGCACACAACCTGCCGAAGCACCTCTCACAGCTGGCAGAACCAGCTGCTGCGCCGAAGACCTTCCTAACCGCCTTGCCGAAGCAGCCGCACAGCCCTGCCGAAGCCTCCAGCCGCAGGACCACTCAACCGCCGCCAAGTTCTTTGCCGAACGGCAAGACCAGTCGGCAGCACTTCAACCTCCTCGGACAGCACAGCCTGCCTAGACAACTGCCCAGCCCCTTTGACCCAAGCCTCTTGCCGAACGGCAAGATCAGTCGCGGCTCCCCTTTGATCTCAGCAGCACTTCAACTGCACCTCGGCCAGAACCTGCCGATAGGCACAGCACCACACCTGCCGAACCAACTGCCTCGCCGCCTGCCGAACCAACTGCTAAGCCCAACGCTACCTGCCGAATCACGCTTGCTGAACTGCTAGACTAAAACCTAGACCCAACACGGAAAGGGAGACCTAGCACACTCCAAGACTTTCTACCCCAAAGTGCCGAAGTGAGAACTGCCGAACGGCATGGTGGCCACCCCTTATTTACATACTCCCCTCCTCCAAAACCCTACCTGCCGAAGTCCACCTCAAGCCCTTCGTACTTGCTGAATGCCCAATCCAAGAAAGCCTTCAAGCCCTCTCAAAATGGCCCGGCCATTAAAATAAAAAAAAAAAAAAAAAGGGACCTAGACCTTTGCCGAACGGCAAGGGCCATGGACAAATTGTGGGGAGTCCAAAATTTTCACTAGACTCGGCTCCCTCGGAGGCCTAGCTCCCGAACTCAAAAAAAAAAAAAAAAAAAAAAAAAAAAAAGAGGAAAAAGAGAAAGCTAGACCCTTGCCGAACGGCAGGGGCCACGAAAAAATTGGTTTGTCTCCAACATTTTCAAAGGACCCCGCTCCCTCGAAGGTCTGGCTCCCCTACTGACCCAACTCCCATCTTATCTGCAACATGCCCAAGTACCCAGGTACCCAGCTACCATGTGTTGACGCAACTCCTAGCTTGCCAACTTGAGGGACTAGGGAGTGCCCTACGACTCCCAACAAAGCTGGAATGCTCGGTTACAATTACAAAACTCACAAGTTCCCAACCCAGAAGTTACTTCTCGACCGCGAACTTGGGGGACTACTGTTTACATCATAGTGAACCGAGCAGACCCAGCATCAAAGCGACTAGCACCAAGGCAGCCACGCCTTCTCCCCTGCCGAAGGAAGACACACTTCTGAGGTGCCAGACACCTGCCGAAGCTCCTAACTGCCAAACCTAATCCCCAGGACACGTGTCGCCACCATGACGACTTGCACAAAGTCCCACATTGGAACTTTGTGCAAACCTCATACTCTCACCTCCCTATAAATAGGGAATAGTACCCAGGTAAAAAGGACAACTATTCTCCCACTTTTACTGTTACTCTGCCAGAATTACTACTTGTAACTGACTTAGGCATCGGAGAGCCTTCGGCCGGCACCACACCGGTGTCCGAAGCTTAACGATTGCTTCTCCCACTTTATCTTCTGCAGGTTTCCCATCAACCTATATTTCACCAAGGGCCTCAGCTCTCTTCCCTGCTGAAGACCCCGCATACCTAATCACTAAGTTGGACTCACTATTGGCCGGGCCATTTTGAGCATCAACAAACTTAATTAGTAGATTCCCATTAAATTGCGTGCTTTTATCGAGTGGTCAATGTTCATTGAGGAGTCCCTGATGTTAAGATAGCAAGATTAAACAGAAAATGCAGAGAGAAACGAATAGAAGCAGAGAGAGTTTCAAAGTAATGAAAAGAAGAATTATTGTATTCTCATTAACCTAGCACAATTACAGATTTTATATCAGCTTTAGTTAGAGCCTTGTTCACGTTTTCTAACCTCTCTAACCTCTCTAATATTCGCTGATCAATTACTAACAGTTCTTCCTAACTGCATAACAATACTAACAACATCTTAACCACTTGACTCTTTAATCTTATGACATGTGGCAAGACTAGGACCATTGATATCTTTACACCTGAGACCCCTATATGTTGATGTTGTAAAAAAAAAAAAAAAAAAAAATTTGTTTTATAGTTTGCTTCTCAAATTAGCTTTCTGGTAAATCATCGATTCGATTAGAATTTAATTCTATTGAAAATATTGATGTTGAAGTTCACGTTGCTTGTTACTGAAAATGAATTCTAGTCGGTTGGTGATGCACTAGAAAATTATAGTGGAAAATTTCCACATTTAGTTTTCTGGTGAATCAACATTTATGCCACCCACTTGAGTTAGAATAGAGACTAGATTATGGTTTGTGAAGCATTCATCTTGAACATTTCTGCCACCCACTTGGGACGGGTCATTACCCTCAGAGAAGAAGGAGCTCTTCCTCAATTAAGGAGTTAAGGACTTACCTATTCTACCGTTTGACAAAAACCTCAACTCACATAACCCACCTATTCTACCATTTGACAAAAAGAAAAAGAAAAAAAGAAGTGGCTCTATATATGTGCTTCATTTTTCATTCCATGGTTTGATTTTATTCCATGTTCAGTAGTTCAATTATTTTCGTTCTTTTTTTGGGTCTGCAAGTTGTTGTTTCTATTCCTTTCACCTTTCTCTTTTTACGCCCAAATAGAACACAATAGAAAACTGCCCTTTAAATGTATACCTTTCTCTTTAAAATATTTATCCACGATATTTTCAAAAGCTATAAGTACAGAATAAAAAAAACTAAAAAGATCCAAAAATTAAAATATTAGATTAAAACTTTTATCCAATCTGTGATCCTCTCCATATATCAACTACTATTGATTAGAAAAGAGAATTTGCTTGAATTAATAATTAAAGGGCATTTTGAGAATAACGGTGGTTGAAAAGATAGGATTCTGTTTTTTCAAATTTACATGGTGGGTGGAACAATAAGATGAGTGAAAAAAAAATAAGAATAAAAATAGCAGCGATGGAGATTTTGGGTAAAAACCAGGCCGCAACCTATAAATAACTATTTATTCATCCCGTAACAAGATTTAGATAACTCCTTTCAGTCCGGACTCGTTTACTGTAAACCCAGCTCTAGGGTTGGCTTCTCTATCGAATCTTATACGATCCTAACATTATCTAGATAAATATATCTGAAAATGACTATGATCCAACGGCTCAAACGTATCGAACCCGAAAATTGCACAGTAGGCGAGATCCGTTCGGTATTCAAACATTGTCCAAATTGAGATCCGCGAAATCCTACGTGCTTGTGAGGAACAAGGGATCAATCTAGGACTGAATGTGGTCCTCACCCTGCTGCCCACGTGCCGCCACATGCGCTGGCAGGGCATGGACGGTTGGAAACACTCGAAAATGCCGGCCCAAACTTCTACCCTAGGTGTAACACTCTGTTTGGAACCACTTTTGTTCTTGGACCTATCCCAAAAAATGGCCGGAATCGGAGGTTGAAAACCGACAGATTTTCAATCGCTTATTTACCCTCCAAAATCAGAAATTTCTCCTAACCAACACAACTAGCAGCATGAACAGCTCGAGAGGTTGAAAAACCATACTGGATCGAAGCAAATGGTGGTCGGAATCGCCCGAACGAGCAATGGAGATTTTGAGTAAAAATCGGCCAATTTCTTGCTTTTTCCGGCCAAGGGCGGAACTATGAATTTTTTAACGGGTAGGCTAGCTAAAGTTATTAGCTTAAAATCTAATGCTCTTTTTATTTTATTTTTATAATTACAATTTCTATATTTTTCTAGAAATAAAAGTATATATCATATAAATCACTCACATAGGGTGACATCACAATAGAAAAGTCGGCCAACTCTCCCCCTCCCACCCAAGTGCACTCAGGTTCGATTCTCTAGTTCATAACTCCATTGACTAAAGTTATCAACCATCAAATCCAATTTTGATACATATTATTTGACATCTCCATTGGAGGTGATTTTAGCTGAGCAAACAAATTAAATATAAGATGATTATAGGCCTATAGGTTGAGTGGACGAGGAGTTATTAGGCTACATTTAGGTGGACTGCTAATCTTTTATAGAGTGAAATCACATAAAAATACATTTAATATTTTTAAATATTTTTTAAAGGCTACCATGGGCTTTAATATTTTTTAATATTTTTTAAAGGCTACCTGGGCTAAAGCCCATGGTAGCCTTGTTGCTAGTTCTGCCCATGTTTCCGGCGATCCAGATAGTGGTTGGCAGTGGCTGAGATGTGAGGCTGGTAGAGGACAATGTGCTGGTTCGTTTGGTATCCATGTCGTCTCTTGGGGTGGCCGGAGGAGGAGATGGTGGCCCAAAAACTGTTCGGATGAACAGTAACAAAGGGGAGGGGCTACTGTTCTTGAATGGGGGGAGAAGAAGGAGGAAAAAAAAAAGGAAAATTTTAAAACAGTCTGATTACTGTAGAGGTACTGTAGCAGTACTGTTTGCTACAGTAATAAATTTAAAAATTCTCATTACATTCTTTTCGTTTCTAGACCTTTCCTCCTCCGTTACAACTCGGAATTGCGCGTGTCGCATGTCTACGAACTCGTATCGTCGAGCTCTAAGCAATGGTACCACCCAAATTACCAAATTCCTTCCCAGTCAAAAGTCAACTTAAAATCTAATAAAATATTCTATGGGTATAATGGTCTTTTACTAGAATAAATAAATAATTAACTATTAATTTAGGATCGGGTTGTTACATAAATGCTCTTAACCACTTAAGTTTAAAAAAAATAAAGAAATTTCATTTAGATGGGTGTTTTGTTGACTATTGAATAATCGATGAGCAACCATGTTAATTAGATGATTTTTATATTATCTATTCTTGTGATTAATCTAAGAATTCGAAGACAAACAATTTATTTCTGTCGAACTTCCTGTTGTGACAATATTTTCATCAATTTTTTGTTAACATATTTCCAAAACAACATTTACAATTACATTATTTTTAAACATTAGCAACATGGTGATTAAGGCGTTGGAGAAGTGGAATGGCAAGGATTTGAATCCCCCTTTGCGTGTGTGCTACGGGTTCTTTTTTCCTTTTTTCCATTGCATGCACATATCGTGATATTTTTCCCAAATTTTGTTGAAGCGTGTGAGAAATTGTTGACATCAATATTTTTCCCGATATAATCATCGATATTCTCAATAATTATACGATATGTGTATGAATATGTCTCAAAATATCTTAGTGCCGAAAAAATGATAAAATTGGGATTCCAAATGAGTGTTGCTATTTTCACCCCATGTCTTTTTTCTTCAACCACCTTATCTTCAACATTTTAAAGACAAATTTTTCCCTTTGTAAAATGACTTCTAAGAACTTAGGGAAAAAACCTCAACTCATCTGACCCACCTATTCTACCGTTTGACAAATAGAAAAATAAAAAAAGAAGTGGTTTTATACATGTGCTTCATTTTTTAGTCCATTGTTTGATTTTATTCCATGTTCAGTGGTTCAATTATTTTCATTCTTTTTTTGGGTCTACAAGGTGCTGTTTCTATTCCTTTCACCTTTCTCTTTTTACACCCAAATGGAACACATAGAAAATTACCCTTTAAATGTACATCTTTCTGTTTAAAACATTTATCCACAATATTTTCAAAAACTATAAGTAGAGAATAAAAAAAATAAAGATCCAAAAATTAAAATATTAGACTAAAACTTTTATCCAAATCGTGAAACACAACTTGATCCTCTCCATATCTCAATTACTACTTATTAGTAAAGAGAATTTGCTTGAATTAATAATTAAATGGTATTTTAGAAATAACGGTGGATGAAACGATAGGATTCTGTTTTTTCAAATTTACATGATATGTGAGAAGATAAGATGAATGAGAAAATAAAACAGAAGTAAAATAACAGCACTCTTCCAAATATACATAGCATTAATGACATTAGCTGAAGTAGAAGCTTACCATTAACGTTTCTATTTTATATATTGGGCAATATTCACTAATGAGCCACTTACACACCCTATATATACTAGCGCATATAGAGCAGAGTTTGCGTAAAGGATATTGCTTTTCATCAAATTGGTAAAGCTAGACGTGGGCTTTAGTCGGTCGATGATGTACCAAAGAACTAGTTAGAGTTATTAGTTTCTCATCTTAGTTTTCTGGTAAATCATCTATACGATTTAAGCTTGAATCCACTGAAAAAATTGATGTTGACGACCAAAATAGCTGGAACTGAAGACGAATTCTAGTCGATTAGTGATGCACCAGAAAATTATAGTGCACATTTACCAACTTTAGTTTTCTGGTGAATCTCTAATTCGATTAGATTTCAGGTTTTCAAGAAGCTACACCATTTACCCTCTTGTTTCTATTTTATTTTATTTTTGGCTTGATAGGCATTTCCAAATATTTGTTCTACCCATCTTCCTCTATTTCTACACAGATCTGACTGTCAACTCTAGCTAGATATCTGGCCAGATTTGGCTATAGCTCTGCCCAAGTCTGGCCGGATATGGGCTATGTTTGGCTAGTTCTTTCTAGGTTCGGCTAGACTTTCTCAAATTTGGTTAGAATTTTACTAATTCAACTATGTGTGTCTAGATCTGGCTAGATCTGGTCAAGTCCAGCTAGATTTGTCGACATGTAACTACATATGCAGACTATTTATCATTTGTCGTCATGGTCATATTAGGTTAAATATGCCCATACTCGTCTACATTTGCATAAATTTCTCTCGATCTGTATAGATCATTCTAAGTCTGCACCGACTTAGCTAGATCTCCACAACTCCAGCTAGATTTGTACAGTTTCGTCCAGAGCTGTTCAGGTATAGCTAGCTAGATATGCCCGAGTACGACTAGATATACCCATGTCTTGCTAAACTTATATATGTTGGTTCCCTATATCTGCACTAATTGTTTTGGATATACCAATTAGCCAAGGAGGACACAATTTTTACCCCACCCCATCCTTGGGCATAGGCGCAAGGCTATGCTAAGGCCTTAGAGAATCTCAAGCAGAGCCATTTTGGTTACAATTAGGGCAAAATGCAGCTCCAACAGACTTGCTATCTACATTTAGATAGGAGGAGAGAGAAATTGAGGGTTTTTCATTTCTTCCTCTTCTCTCTACCTAGGCCTACAACCCTCTCTCATCTCCAGTTTGGCATTGCTGTGCTGTGAAAATAATCGCTATCAGATTTGCTGTGAGAGAAATCAGCTGTGAGAAAAAGCAGTTTGGCGTTTGGTAAAATTTTGTTAAAAGTATTGTTGGTATTGATTTTATGCATAATCAAAAAATGATTGCCGCATAATCATTAAACCCAGCACCTCTTCGAAACTGATTCCTGCATAATCAAAAAATGAAAGCAGCTAATTAGCTGCTTTCCCTTATGGCTTTCTCTCACAACAATTTTTAACAATAAGTGATTTTCTCACAGTTTACCAAACGGGTTGGGCTTCTCAAAATTTTTTTAAAATCACTTATTACCCCAAATAAGCAATGCCAAACAGGTAGTTTGCTATAATAGCTTTCTAGTCATTTCAGCTAAAATTTGGCTAAAATTTAGAGACTATCCTGAAGATGCTTTTTTCCCAATTTATTTAACCCCTTTCAATGTATATATTGGGTGTGGTAACAACTAAAAAGAAAAATTGATATATGTAAGCCTATGGCCCCCACACTTATTAAAGTTGTATTCCAATATGAATATAGTAGTAAAATTATACTACATTTATGAAAGGAAACCACTCATTTCAATTTAGTACTCTTGTAGATAGAAACATTCTTCAATAAGTATTTAAGTTAAGGATTGGTTACATACTCCTAATCTCGATTATTGGATTACATATAATATATTACCAATACATTTAATGAATGTAATTCAACGGCCAAGATTAGAGGTATGTAACTAATTCTTAACATAAAATATTTATTGAAAAAAGTCCCTATCTACAAGAGTACTAAATTGAAAAGAATGATTTTTTTTCATAATTGTAGATTCATATTGGAATACAACTTTGATAACTGTGGGGGCCATAGGCTTATGCCCTAGTTGACGTATTCACTAGTTCTTAATTAGTTTACTCAATAGCCCAAAAAACAATATATAACTAGACTTTGTGTTTGACATTATCCTAACTATGTTGCCTATGCTTGGGCAAGCCACCATATTTGCCTATGTTTGGCCATATAAGCATGACAAGATCTCCGCACGAAATCCACCATATCTACTTTGTTTTTTATTTCTGTTTTTTTTTGGGGACAAAATGTTGCCTTTGAATGCAATTTTATATCAGAGTACATTTTTTATAATAAAGGTTTTTTTTTTGTTTAATCAAAGAGAAACTTCATTCGATAAACTTTAACTATATAATCAACGACATCAACATGAATCTAAAGCACTAATTCCAAGAGGACAACAAACTAACATGTTAAAAAAAAACTAAATGGGACAAAAATCACACTAAAACTATCAGTCCTGATCTCTTGGACCCCTGTAGTCCAAGAGATTTATGGTCACCCACTGTTGGATGTAAATTCAACGGTTGACTTGAATCGGGTAATAATCATTTATGTCATATTGCATTTATATATATCATTTTGAACCATTGGATTAATATCCAACGGTGGGTGACCACAATCTCTTGGACTCCTGTGGTCCAAGAGATCGGGACTGCTAAAACTATTAGCTTACATCACCACAATTAAGCATAATTCCAAACAAAGCCCACAAACCAAAACGAAACCTTAAAGAGGCCCAGGAGCCTAAATGAACCTACCACCACCACATGAAGAACCACCGTCGCAACCAGACCCACCATAGCATAAAATCTTGAAGCGAGAACAAAATCCATAGCGGATCTGGAGAAAGCATGGTTTCCAGTGATTTACTTATGCATAAGAACGAATAAATATACCAAAATAAGAACTTGACAAAGAACGATTGGATGATTTGCAGCAAACTCTGTCATATACAATGTAGAACCAAATTTAGATAATATGAGCAATGTTAAAGAGCGGGTATTGAGAGAATGACTTGATTGAGAACATAGCCCAAAATAGGTGATGGAAAACTTCAATTTGAGTATGGCTCGGAAGAAATCACCACAAGAGAAATGAGGGGAAGGAGGAACAATGAGACTTCTTCTTCCTCCTCCTCTATGGAGTTTTTCTTTAGTTCTCATAGAGAAAGAGAGCGAGTAGGGTACATAATAAATTTTAGCAATATGGCAGTGCTAATAGGGCCACATTCTTTGAGAAATCTTAAGCGTAAGCACAAAATCGGTTTTTGCCTTTGTCTTTTAGCTAACCATTCAACCTTGCCCAAAAGGTTTCAAGTCTATTAGCTAATTATGCAACCTTCAATACAATTAGAGCCAGATTCACGAGATAATCTAAATTTTCGTGAATTTTTCATTTTCGTGTTTGGTACAAAACCAACCTGTTTATTATTGGTGTTGTTATCAAGTTCTGTTAAGGAAAATATAATATGATGAGATGGTAGACAAAATCACTCTCTTAATGAGCCCAAGGTGCAAGGCTCATTAAGAAAGTACAAGAAAAGAAAATTCACTAGAATATTTTCAAATTAAGGAAAGTACAAGAAAAGAAAATTGACTAAATAGAAAGTAAGGACTAAAATATCAATAATATCGAGGATATTATTGTTTTTCCAAGTCTAAGATATTTTGGAACATATCTATACATATATCGTAATCAATATCGAAAAATATCGACGTCGATAATTTCTCTCACAGTTCAGCAATATTTGGCCAAATTATCGCTATAATATCGATGTAATATCGATAATATCGAGATGATGAAGACTGTGAAAAATTTGAAGAGTTATTTACACTAACACCCCCCCTGAGGTTTCTTGTGTTTTCACAAAATCTCCTAAGGTCTCAAAAATTGCACGAACACCCCCTGAGGTTTCAGTTTGTTTTCACAAAACCCTTTTATGTTGATTGTTTGTCCAAAAAAATTGATGATTGGAAATAAAAGTGTATGCAAATGACAAAATTAACCTCAATGAAGTATATGCAATATAATCTAAAGGTCAACTTTGTCATTTGGAGAATTTTTTTTGTATAAAATCAATGAAAAGGAGTTTTGTGAAAATAATTTAAAACATCATGGGGTGTTCTTGTAATTTCTAAAATCTCAAGGGGTTTTGTGAAAAAGCCGAAAACCTCAGGAGGTGTTAGTGTAAATAACTCACATTTGGACCTTAAAGGAACTCTATGTGGTACTAAGTTACTCATGTATCTTACCGTGCAATATATAAAGTGTAAAATATTTTTGTAAATCATTATAAATAAATGATTATAGTGTGTTTAATCTTCTTTCATTAATTACTATGTATTTTTTTACACTGGCAGTGTTTGTCAGCTGCTATATAATCAACTTAAATCATTTAAACCTATCATGCAATGCATTTCCTTCCAATTTTTTGTGATGAAGTAATAGATAATTAACTAAATAAATATCCTCCAAAGTTTCAAGAAAAATTTTCAATTTTTTTTTTCTTTTTTTAAATACAATTTCAATGGTTTTTATTTAATTTTTATCGATATTGATAATTTTCCGATATTTCCGTTGAAATTTCCCTATTTTTGAACTGTCGATATTTCCGAAATCATCGATATTTTAGACCTTGATATAAAGTAAGTTATAATAGGTACACCGTACACTAAATGCAAAGCAATTTTAATTTGCAATGTTTATACCTTTTTATCAACTCCTTAGGAAACATATTTACTTGCCATTTAAAAATGACAATTATTTCATTAAATTTAAAATTATCATTCCGAACCTCTTGAAAGTACATTGTGGTCAGGGGCAAGCCAAGTTCCAAACGGGGATTAATCCTCCCCTTCGGGTGTGGGAACACCTCGTGATATTTACCTTAAAAAAAAATTATCATTCCAAATATACACAACATTAATGACGTTAGCTTAATTAGTTTAGATTACTATTAAAATTTATTTTTGTTTATTTTTATATATTGGCCAATATTCTTTAAGTATCCACTAAGACCCCCTATATATACTAATGCATATAGACCAGAGTTTGCACAAAAATTATTACTTCCTTTGATTGGTAAAGCTGGAGGTGAGCTCTAGTCGGTCCATGATGTACCAAAAAACTAGTTGGAGAGTTTGCTTCTCAAATTAGCTTTCTGGTAAATCATTGATCCGATTAGAGCTTAATTCCATTGAAAAGTTTGATGTTGATGTCAGCATTACTTATTGCTGAAGATGAATTATGGTCGATACGTGATGTGGAAGTTTTCTGGTGAATCACGAGTTTGATTAGAGCTCAAGTTTCAAGAAGCTGCACCATGACAACAGATCTTTTGCATTACAGACTTCACCCTTTACCCTCGTGTTTTTATTTTATTTTTATCTTTGTTTGGATGGGCATTGCCCAATGTTTGTTGTGCCTATCTTCATCTATTTTTCAACAGATTTTGCTAGATATGACTAGATCTAGCCAAATTTGGGTTGGTCTGCCCAAGTCTGTGGCTGAATTTGCATATGTTTGGCTAGTTTTGTCTAGGTTCCGCTAGACTTTCCCATATTTGGTTATAATTTCACACATACTGTTATGTATGTCCAGTTTCAACTATACATGTCTAGACACTACTAGAAATCGGACCATAAACATCCATGGTAATCTTTTCTCCATAGATCTACTTTAATGCTTTCCCTGGATTTACTCTGTTTGTAGATAAATGTTTTTCTTAGGATTCCAGTTGGAGATCCTTTCAAAAAATTCATATGCAGAAATATTGATTACTATTTCTGGTACAAAAGGAGGAATTGTTGAATTATACCATTATGGAAACCATGGAAGCTGCTTATTTTTTAGAGAAGCAGAAACATGATAATACTAGAATGGAAGTCTTTGTACGTTTGGCTAAACTGGAGGCTGCAAATGCTGACCTTGCAAAATCCCTAGCCACCGTGCAATGGAATCTTGAAGAAGAGGTTAATCTTTTTTGTTCAAGTTCAACTCCTTTTGAAGCTGCTACCGTGCAAAAATATCTTTGAAGAAAGTATATTATACGGTGGCTGGTAATAGCAGTGAAAACTAAATTATACTATACATTTCTCAACCGATCACCCACATTCTCCCCTCCTATCTTCTTGCCATCGTATCTCTTATGATTTTTTTTTAATAATCTTTTTGCACAACAGAAAGCATAAAAAAAATAATGGGGGGAAGAAAGATATATGAGAATCAGGCATAGGAGGCTGAGATTTGTTATTTGATTTGGTATTTATGTCACACACTCAAAAGTCTCAGCAATACATTATTTAATAAAATACATTAAAATCAGTAAGTTTTGAATACCATGGTACTTTTCTTATCTTTTGAAAATCCTAATTGAATACAACCAGACTTGCATTGATTATTTAAAAATCCTAATTGAGTACCATCAAACTTTTATTGATTACTTAAAATCATAATTGAATACCACTTTACTTTTAAGCTTCAAAACAATCCATTAAAATCTCAATTGAATACACCCTCCTTAATAAACTTTCGATTTTTCATGTCATTATTGTTGTAATTACTATATATAAATAATTTCAAATTCTCAATATATAATAATTACATACTTTGTATGTGGTATAGATTTCAAATTCATATCTGAGCCTTACAAATTCATATAGTTTAAAAAGGATGGTAAAATTTATAGTCCAAAATCCACTTGATTCCAAATTAACCCTTTTTTTTTAATTAGGAAAAATAGCCTTCATTGATACTGGAAAAAACCAAGTACAATCACCAAGAAAAACTGAGATGGTGCAGTTTTCCTCGTTTGGAGATTTTTTTCAAAACCTGCAACAAATATGGGAAAAACATAGTTTCCAACGATCTATCTTCGTATAACATTGAACACATATGCCAATCCAACAATCATGGCAAAAAACAATTGGGCAGATTAAGCAAACTCCTCAGAATACGATAAGAAGTGTTAGAGAGAGGGCTTTGAGAGATGGAATGGCTCAGAAGAAATTAGCATAATGGGCTTGTTATTCAAATCGCTCAAATGAATTATTCACTTACCCAAAAGACAACGGAAGAGGAGGATGAGAGGGAAGGAAGGACAATGACGCTTCTTTCTCCTCCTCCCATTTATTCTCTATTGAGTTTTTTTTTGGGACTTAGAGAAGAAGAGAGAGTGTGGCTAGGGTTTTTCGGATGAATATGTCCATCTAAACAAACTTTAGACTGTCTTACAAGAGAACATACAGTTTTTGTGTACATAAATTGCATATATAATTTATTTACTTAACTCGCCCCCTTTCCGTGATTTGTAGAATATTTTGATTAATAGAAAAAGAAGGATGATGAAATTTCTAGTGCTGAATAAATTTTATTCCAAACGAATCCATTTGATTTCAGATGTGGTTCTAGGACTGTGAGGAATAAAAATTTATTTACCAAAAGAAAACAAGGTAGCTAATTACATTTTTATGGTACATAGAGATTGACCTGATTTTTACTTAGACTCAATCAACATTATTCCACCCACTTGAGTTAGACTAAAGACTAGATTAAGGTTTGTGAAGCATTCATTTTGAACATTTCTGCCACCCACATGGGACGGGTCTTTACCTTTAGAGCATCCACAGTGGGGGGGTGTATTTTTTGGGGTGTAAAGCCACTTTTACATCCTTTTTACACCTCCAGGGGGTGTAAATACGTTTTTTGCTCCAATGAAAAACGATGTAAATCCAAAGATGCATATTCGATTTGTTTGTGATAATTCTTTTTTGTGTTTTTTTTTTTTTGTGTTTTAACTTTTTTAAATTATTTTTATGTGTGTTAGATTATTTTTATTTTTCCAACTAAATGGACCCAAAAAAATTTTAATTTGGAGAACGTATTATTTTACCTACAAATTAACATAAAAATATCTATGTAGAAATCTGGGCCATTGGAAGTGCAATGCAAATTGCATGAAATCTGGGCCTTCCATTTTGAATTCCAATCCTTCTCTTTCCCTTTTTCTTTTGTGGGTCCCGCTTGCAAAGGATGTAAAAAAAATATGCAAATGTGCATCTAATTTTACATCTCCATGGTTGTGATGTATTTTTCCAACAATTTACATCTTCCCATTGGAGATGATTCCGGCGACAAAGGGTGTATATTTAACATATACCCCATTATACACCCCTCCACTGTGGATGCTCTTAGGGAAGAAGGAGCTCCTCCCCAGTTAAGGAGACAAACTTTTTTCTTTACAAAATTATAAATAATTTTAACTACTTAAGATGCAGGGGGTAGGATCGAGGATGCAAGAATCAGTGCTCTTAACCACTTAAGTTTAAAAAAAATAAAGAAATTTCATTAAGATGGGTGTTTTGTTGACTATTGAATAATCGATGAGCAACCATGTTAATTAGATGATTTTTATAGAGTGCTGCTAAACGAACCCTGAAATTAACTGAGTACACCATATGATCTAAGTACACCTTAATATTTTAATCAAAATATAAAATTAACTAAGTACACCCTATTTAACTACCAAAAATACCCCTAGTACACCCTAATACACTCTATCACACAACACCTTAATGGATCTGAATCATCTCCTTGGATTTTGTCTGCTTGACTTTTAATATAAAGCTGCCACATAAAATATAATACAATCCAATGATGAAAACAACTGTCACGCCATATATGGTAGTGAATCAAAAATAAAAATACATTTTTGCCAAACGGACAAAAGCTACATCGATAGTTATCTTCTTCTTCAGAAATCGAATCAAGGAATCCCAAGTATAACACTCAACGATGCCAATTTTAGCCAGAAAAAGAAAAAAAAAACCCTTCTATTTCCAATCAAATGATCACCAATCTGACTGGTTCACAACGTAATTAATAATCCATCCCGCATATACTTCCATGACGGCAGCAAGCTGTGAGTGAGATAGGTGGGAGGAGATGAACGCGTGGGATTGAGGTTATGGAGCATTTTGTTTAGGGTAGAATTCCTTATAATCGGTGTAGGTGTTGGAGGAGGCCTAGTTGTTTTTATTATTCTTATTATTATTTGAAGTGTTTCTCATTGCAAATTATTGCCCTAACAAACATAACCAAAAGGAACTGCAAATATCGTGTATTCTTTTCTCTTCCATATTTTCTTCTTTTCATTTCAAATCCAGCTAACACCTCTATTTTACTCTCTCAATTGAAAATTATAGAAAAAATAATAGGGGTTTTAGCTGACTTGCTTATAAATTATAATAGGATTGAGAATAAAATGATTTCTATAAGTTCAGAGTAAAAAAGAAAGGCAATGGGATAAAATAAATAAAAATGGGGTTTTGAGGATTTTGTGGACTCTCAAATTTTTGAAGAAGAAGAAGAAAATTAGATATCCTTTTTGGTCATTTTATATTGGAGTAAATGAGTAATTCAATAAATAATTTGGTAGTAGGGCATACTCAGTTAATTTTAGGGTTCGTTTAGCAGCACTCTTTTTATATTATCTATTCTTGTGATTAATCTAAGAATTCGAAGACAAACAATTTATTTCTGTCAAACTTCCTATTGTGACAATATTTTCATCAATTTTTTGTTAACATATTTCTAGAACAACATTTACAATTACTTTATTTTTAAACATTAGCAACATGGTGATTAAGGCGTTGGAGGAGTGGAATGGCAAGGATTTGAATCCCCCTTTGCGTGTGTGCTACGGGTTCTTTTTTTCTTTTTTCCATTGCATGCATATATCGTGATATTTTTCCCAAATTTTGTTGAAGCGTGTGAGAAATTGTCGACATCAATATTTTCCCGATATAATCGTTGATATTCTCAATAATTATACGATATGTGTATGAATATGTCTCAAAATATCCTAGTCCCGAAAAAACGATAAAATTGGGATTCCAAATGAGTGTTGCTATTTTCACCCAATGTCTTTTTTCTTCAACCACCTTATCTTCAACATTTTAAAGACAAATTTTTTCCTTTGTAAAATGACTTCTAAGGACTTAGGGAAAAAACCTCAACTCACGTGACCCACCTATTCTACCGTTTGACAAATAGAAAAAGAAAAAAAGAAGTGGTTTTATATATGTGCTTCATTTTTCAGTCCATTGTTTGATTTTATTCCATGTTCAGTAGTTCAATTATTTTCATTCTTTTTTTGGGTCTACAAGGTGTTGTTTCTATTCCTTTCACCTTTCTCTTTTTACGCCCAAATGGAACACAATAGAAAATTGCCCTTTAAATGACACCTTTCTCTTTAAAACATTTATCCACAATATTTTCAAAAGCTATAAGTAGAGAAAAAAAAAACCTAAACGATCCAAAAATTAAAATATTAGATCAAAACTTTTATCCAGTCCGTGATCCTCTCCATATATCAACTACTATTGATTAGAAAAGAGAATTTGCTTAAATTAATAATTAAAGGGTATTTTAGGAATAACGGTGGGTAAAAAAATAGGATTCTGTTTTTCGAATTTACATAGTAGGTGGAACGATAAGATGAATAAAAAAATAAAATTAAGATAAAAATAGCAGCACTCTTCCAAATATACATAGCATTAATGACATTAGCTGAAGCAGAAGCTTACCATTAACGTTTCTATTTTATATATTGGCCAATATTCACAAATGAGCCACTAACACACCCTATATATACTAGTGCATATAGGGCAGAGTTTGCGTGAAGGATATTGCTTTTCACCAAATTGGTAAAGCTAGACGTGGGCTCTAGTCAGTCGATGATGCACCAAAAAACTAGTTAGAGTTATTAGTTTCTCATCTTAGTTTTCTGGTAAATCATCTATACGATTTAAGCTTGAATCCACTGAAAAAATTGATGTTGACGACCAAAATAGCTAGAACTGAAGATGAATTCTAGTCGATTAGTGATGCATCAGAAAATTATAGTGCACATTTACCAACTTTAGTTTTCAGGTGAATCTCTAATTCGATTAGATTTCAGGTTTTCAAGAAGCTACACCATGACCACATATATTTTGCATTGCAGACTTCACCATTTACCCTCTTGTTTCTATTTTATTTTATTTTTTGGCTTGATAGGCATTTCCAAATATTTGTTCTACCCATCTTCCTCTATTTCTACACAGATCTGACTATCAACTATAGCTAGATATGACAAGATCTGCCCAATTCTGGCCGGATTGGCTATGTTTGGCTAGTTATTTCTAGGTTCGCCTAGACTTTCTCCAATTTGGTTAGAATTTTACTAATTCAACTATGTATGTCTGGTATATGTGTCTAGATCTGGCTAGATTTGGCTTAGATATGGCCAGATCTGGTCAAGTCCAGCTAGATTTGTCGACATGTAACTACATATGCAGACTATTTAGCATTTGTCATCATGGTCATATTAAGTTAAATATTCCCATACTCATCTACATTTGGATAAATTTCTCTTGATCTATATAAGTCTGCACCGATTTAGCTAGATCTCCACAACTCTAGCTAGATCTGTACAGTTTTTGTGGGAGCAAATTTCCCAACGAGAATATTCAATTGGAAAGATTCCCCTTTCTTCCTCGCCGCCTTTTTCTCCCTGCAAAATAGAACAAATAAGAGGACCACACCCGGGGGGTGTTGGCCAAAGGCCCTCCGATGCCTAAATTAGTTCAATTGAATCGTATAGAAAACAATAGCTAATAGGGTACGGAGATGTGTTTATAGTATAAAACGGGCGGTTAGAGCCTTATGTAAAAGAGAGAGAGAGAGAGAGAGAGAGAGAGAGAGAGAGAGAGAGAGAAGAGGTGGCTAAGGTCTGTGAGGGGAAGATCTCTACAGAGTTTTTAGTAGTAGTTCTGACGTACCTCAATCCTTGTGCGTAGCCAAGTATTTATAGGAGGCCTCGACGAGGTTAGTGAGGTTGGTGAGGTTGGTGTATTTACGGATTTGATTAATCAAACCCTTAATTAAGTCAAATACACCCAATCTGAATCAAATAACCTCCCAATTAATTCAAGTAACTCCCAATAATTGAGAATTGTGGTAGGAATCAAATCAATTCTCGACCTAATTAGGTAACACTCAATTTAATTGGGTAATCTCTAATTAAATTGAGTAATTCCCAATTAGGTTGAATAATTTTCAATTAGGTCAAATAATCCCGAAATGGGAGGAATTACTTGACCTAGGGTTCATATTTAATTCGGTTCCCACAGTTTCGTCCAGAGCTATTCAGGTGTAGCTAGCTAGATCTGCTCGAGTACGACTAGATATACCCATGTCTTGCTAAACTTATGTTGTTCCCTATATCTGCACTAATTGTTTTGGATATACCAATTAGCCATGGAGGACACAACTTATACCCCACCCCATCCTTGGGCATAGGCGCAAAGCTATGCTAAGGCCTTAGAGAATCTCAAGCAAAGCCATTTTGACTAGAATTAGGGCAAAATGCAACTCCAGCAGACTTGCTATCTGGCTCTCTATTTTGGAGAACTCCCTATTTGAGTTTGGTGGCTCTTTACATTTAGAGAGGAGGAGAGAGAAATTGAGGGTTTTCCATTTCTTCCTCTTCTCTCTCCCTAGGCCTACAACCCTCTCTCACCTCTTACTTTTTGATTTTTTAATAAACTTTTAATTTAGAGAGTAAGAGAGAGAAATAATAAAATATTATAGATTAGCCAAAATAGAGATCATTTTTAGTAGTTTGCTATAATAGCTTTCTAACCATTTCAGCTAAAATTTGGCTAAAATTTAGAGACTATCCTGGAGATGCTCTTAGCCCCCCAATTTATTTAAGGGCTTGTCCAATATAGGCCCCTACAATTTCTATTTCCTAGACATATACCCATCATTCAATAAATCTATGTGTAAAACTCAATTTCAAACTTAAATGACCAGTAGGATATAAGAGGTCATAGTATTCCTATGTTTTTACATCCTTGCCATCAAACTTCATATTTTATTTATAATTTATTCCAAGCATTTCATTAACTGTCATAATTGTAATTAAAACTCCCTATTAATATAATATCAATCACCCTATTTCTTTTGGTTGTCATTCCCTCCAACATATTGCCCCCTAAAATTGCAAACCAAAAAAAAATATATATGTAAATTACATATCCAATAATGTACATATGAAAAATATAAATATAAATATATACGTATAAAAATATAGGTCAATTACTTTGTAATACATTTTTCATAAATTAAAAATAGGTACATAATAATTTATAGAAAATAGGTGCGTTGTATAATTGAAATTTATGCACATTTTTTTTTATAAATTAAAAATAGGTACATTATTTAGAGAAAAAAATAGATACAAAATTTAGAAGAAAAAAATAGATTCATTATACTAGGTAAATTGTTTTACTAGGTATATTATTTAGAGAAAAAAATAGATACAAAATTTAGAAAAAAAAAATATAGGTTCATTATACTATAGGTAAATTGTTTTACTAGGTACATTATTAGAGAAAAAAATAGGTACATTATTTGGAGAGAAAAAATAGGTTCATTTAAAAAAAAAAATTGTTTTCATAAAACAAACAATGAAAAGATGATCAAATTATTTTTCACAAAACAAGTAATAGGTGCTTTATTTAGAGAGAAAAAAAAGGTACATTATTTAGAGAAAAAATAGGTTCATTTAAATAAATAAATAAATAGATTATAAAATTATTTTTCAACATAGGTACATTATTGGAGAAAAAAATAGGTACATTATTTGGAGAGAAAAAATAGGTTCATTTTAAAAAAAAAAATTCATAAAACAAACAATAAAAAGATGATCAAATTATTTTTCAAAAAAAAAAGTAATAGGTGCTTTATTAGAGAAAAAAAGGTACATTATTTAGAGAAAAAATAGGTTCATTTTAAAAAAAAAAAATTTAAAAATAATAATAAATAGATTATCAAATTATTTTTCAACTTAATTAAAATGTACACTATTATTCATAAAATTATAATAAAATAGATTACTAGTCGTATAATTCATAAAAGAAAAACAACATTAATTCCTAAATTTAATATTGAATTTAAATTACTAATACGTTAAATAGTTTACTAGCTGTAATTCATAAAAGGAAAACAACATTAATTCAAAAGTAGATTAATAGTCGTAAAATAGATTACTAATACGTTAATATTTAATTTAATATTTAATTTCAAATAAGTTTCTAAATTAATTCCTACATCCATTACAACCTTTTGGAGATCTTTCCAAATTCAACGTGTGTCATTAGTTACACCTCTAATAACACATTAACTCATAAATAGGGGTAGTTTTGGAATCCGAAAAATACAATAAATCAGATTTTAAGTTATATTAGGTAACTTGTTTAGTTGGATCCTAGTCATCGGGTATTATTTGAAAAAATTGGATATTTTAAATAGAAAACTAAAGGAAAGGGTTTTAGGTGATTTAAAATGAATTTTATAGGTCTAAGCTCAATTTACTATTTATTTAATCCCTTTCAATGTATATATTGGGTGTGGTAACAACTAAAAAGAAAAATTGATATACGTAAGCCTATGGCCCCCACCCTTATTAAAGTTGTATTCCAATATAAATATAGTAGTAAAATCATACTACATTTATGAAAGAAAACCACTCATTTCAATTTAGTAATCTTGTAGATAGAAACATTCTTCAATAAGTATTTAAGTTAAGGATTGGTTACATATTTCTAATTTCGGCCATTGAATTACATCTAAGATATTACCAACATATTTAATGAATACAATCCAACGATCAAGATTAGAAGTATATAACTAATTCTTAACATAAAATATTTATTGAAGAATGTCCGTATCTACAAGAGTATTAAACTAAAATGAATAGTTTTTTTTCTTCATAAATGTAGATTCATATTGGAATACAACTTTGATAACTGTGGGGGGCATAGGCTTATGCCCCAGTTGAAGTATTCACTAGTTCTTTAATAGTTTACTCAATAGCTCAAAAAACAATATATAACTAAACTTTGTGTTTGACATTTTTGCCCCCAAAATATAAAATCCTAGCTATGTTGCCTATGCTTGGGCCAGCCACCATATTTGCCTAGATTTGGCCACATAAGCATGACAAGATCTACGCACGAAATCCACAATATCTACTTTGTTTTTTCTTTTTTGACAAAAATGTTGCCCTCGAATGCAATTTTATATTAGAGTACATTTTTTATAATAAAGGTTTTTTTTTTTATCAAAGAGAAACTTCATTCGATAAACTTTAACTATATAATCAACAACATCAACATGAATCTAAAGCACAAATTCCAAGAAGGCAACAAACTAACATGCTAAAAACAAAACTAAAGGGGACAAAAGCCGCACTAAAACTATTAGTCCACATCACCACAATTAAGCATAATCCCAAACAAAGCCCACAAACCCAAAACAAAACCTTAAAGCAACCCAGGAGCCTAAATGAACCTACCACCACCACATGAAGAACCACCATTGCAGCCATACCCACCATAGCATAAAATCTTGAAGCGAGAACAAAATCCGTAACAGATCTAAAGAAAGCATGGTTTCCAGTGATTTACTTATGCATAAGAACGTATAAATATGCCAAAACAAGAACTTGACAAAGAACAATTGGATGATTTGCAGCAAACTCCGTCAAATACAATGTAGAACCAAATTTATATAATATGAGCAACGTTAAAGAGCGGGTTTTGGGAGAAGTGAGAACATAGCCCAAAATAGGTTATGGGAAACTTCAATCTGAGTATGGCTCAGAAGAAATCACCACAAGAGGCTTCTTATTCAAAACGCCCCAGTTGACATATTTACTAACCCAAAAAGAAAAATGCAAAGAGAAATGAGGGGGAGGAGGAACAATGACACTTCTTCCTCCTCCTCCTCTATGGAGTTTTTCTTTAGTTCTCATAGAGAAAGAGAGCGAATAGGGTACATTATTAAGTTTAGCAATATGGCGGTGCTAATAGGGCCACATTCTTTGAGAAATCTTAAGCGTAAGCACAAAATCGGTGTTTGCCTTTGTGTTTTAGCTAACCATTCAACCTTGCCCAAAAGGTTTCAAGTCTTTTAGCTAATTATTCAACCTTCAATACAATTAGAGCCATATTCACGAGTTCCATGTAGAAAACCTTGCACCACAATAATGAAGTCTATTATGTTTGCAAGGTTACTTTTTTTTTTCTTCTCATATTTCAATAATCTAAATTTTCGTGAATTTTTCATTTTCGTGTTTGGTACAAAACCAACCTGTTTGTTATTGGTGTTGTAGCAAGTTCTGTTAAGGAAAATATAATATGATGAGATGGTAGACAAAATCACTCTCTTACAAGAAAGAAAATTCATCACTAGAGTATTTTCAAATTAAGGAAAGTACAAGAAAAGAAAATTGACTAAATAGAAAGCAAGGACTAAAATATCGATAATATCGAGGATATGATCGTTTTTTCCGGTTTAGGATATTTTGGAACATATCCATACACATATCGTATAAGTATCGATAATATCGAAAAATATTGACATCGATAATTTCTTTCACACTTCAGCAACATTTGGCCACATTAAGGCTATAATATCGTTGTAATATCGATAATATCAAGATGATGAAGACTGTGAAAATTTTGAAGAGTTATTTACACTAACACTCCCCTGAGGTTTCTTATGTTTTCACAAAACCCCCTCATGTCTCAAAAATTACACGAACACCCCCTGAGGTTTCAGTTTGTTTTCACAAAACCCTTTTTTGTTGATTGTTTGTCCAAAATTGATGATTTGAAATAAAAACGTATGCAAATGACAAAATTAACCTCAATGAAGTATATGTAATCTAATCTCAAATGTCAACTTTGTCATTTGGAGAATTTTTGTATTAGATCAATGAAAATGAGTTCTGTGAAAACAATTTAAAACGTCATGGAGTGTTCCTGTAATTTCTAAAACCTCAAGGAGTTTTGTGAAAAAGCCAAAAACCTCAGGGGATGTTAGTGTAAATAACTCAAATTTGATGCAATGTTATATAATCAACTTAAATCTATTAAACCTATCATGCAATGCATTTCCTTCCAATTTTTTGTGATGAAGTAATAGATAATTAACTAAATAAATATCCTTGAAAGTTTCAAGAAAATTTTTCAAGTTTTTTTTTTTTTACAATTTTCGTGATTTTTATTTCATTTTTATCGATATCGATAATTTCCCGATTTTTCTATTGAAATTTCCGTGTTTTTGAACTATCGTTATTTTTGAAATCATCGATATTTTAAACCTTGATAGAAAGTAAGTTATAATAGGTACATTGTACACTGAATGCATGCAGAGCAATTTTAATTTGCAATGTTTATACCTTTTTATCAACTCCTTAGGAAACATATTTACAGTACAACTTTTACAATTACTTGCCATTTAAAAATGACAATTATTTCATTAAATTTAAAATTATCATTCCTAACCTGTTGGAAGCATTTTGTGGTTAGGGGCAAGCTGAATCCCGAGCGGGAATTAATCCTCTCTTTCGGTGTGGGGACACCTCGTGATATTTACCAACAAAAAAAAATTATCATTCCAAATATACACAACATTAATGACGTTAGCTTAATTAGTAGATTACTATTGAAATTTATTTTTGTTTATTTTTATATATTGGCCAATATTCTTTATGCATCCACTAAGACCCCCTATATATACTAATGCATATAGACCAGAGTTTGCACAAAAATTATTACTTCCTTTGATTGGTAAAGCTGGAGGTGAGCTCTAGTCGGTCGATGATGTACCAAAAAACTAGTTGGAGAGTTTGCTTCTCAAATTAGCTTTCTGGTAAATCATTGATTCAATTAGAGCTTAATTCCATTGAAAAGTTTGATGTGTGATGCACCAAAAAATTATAGTGGAAATTTTCTGCCTTTAGTTTTCTGGTGAATTACGAGTTTGATTAGAGCTCAAGTTTCAAGAAGCTATACCATGTGACCATAGATCTTTTGCATTATAGACTTCACCCTTTACACTCGTGTTTTTATTTTATTTTTATCTTTGTTTGGATGGGCATTGCCCAATGTTTGTTCTACCTATCTTCATCTATTTTTCAATAGATTTTGCTAGATATGACTAGGGCTTGTCAATGGGCCGGGATGGGCTAGTTCGGTTCAAATTTAATGGGTTTGGGCCAAGTCTGGCCGGGCTTTAAAGAGAAGAGAGAAAATATCGGGCTGGGGTGGGCAGGGTTTTTTTAGAAAATTCAAAACCCAAGCCCAACCCATGAGCCAGGCTTGAGAAAGCCCATCAGGCCAGGCCGGGCCTAAACGGGCCCTACTTCATTCAAAAAAAAATCAAAAACTTAATCATAAGGGCATTTCAGTCCAAATTTGAGATTAAACTCACTTAATTCCAATATGTTCACTTCGGACCAAATTCATAAAACACCCAATAAAGTCACACAACTTATAAGATTTTTCACAAAAAAATAATAAAACCAAGTATTATTTTTGAGGTTATTACATAATTAGACCGTAATACGTTTTAAGAAATAATTTTAAAAAATAATAAGTATCAAAAAAATATTTTTTTAAAGGATAGTATGAATAAATATGCAAATATTTGGTGATGTGTTCAAGAAAAGCATGATTTTATTTGGTGGTACGATTATGTTTCGTGATATGATTATATTTGGTGATGTGATATATATATAATTGTTGAATTAATAATTGACACAAATTAATGTGCTAGACAAAGGGTTTTCCCTATTTGTCTTAGTTTTATTATGATTTGCATCCAACCATTATTGGCGGCTGCGGCTCAGCGTCGGATCTTCACCTGCATTTCGGCGTCAGATCTCCACCACCATCTTTTTTGCAATTTCTTTATGTTTGGAATAAGTTGCAGAGACTCTTTGGGTTCTCTGTGTAGTTTTCACCTCTCCTTTTGTGAGAGTTTTTCATCTCTCCTTTGTGAGAGCTTTTCATCTCTCCTTGGTGAGAGTTTTATTTGTATTGTTATGGCTTGGTTTTTTCAAGCTTTATCTCTTTTTTATTATTCTAAGTTTGCAATCTTAATTGGGATGCCTATGCCAGAGTTTCTTCGATCTTGCCTGATCGTTGGTGGAGACATACCTGATTTTCTTAATTTTGATATTAGACCGCTCCGTTATTGTAATGGCCCTTTTGTGACTAGTTTGTATTGGCCCTTTGTGGCTAGTGACTTTTTTGGCTGAATTATGAATGCAATCATAGAATTTCTCAAAAAAAAAAAAAAAAAAAAAAAAAAGTAGATGAAATGAAACAAATTATATATGTGATAGAAGTGATATAATCCTAAACTTAAACTCTTATTTATACATAATTATATATGTATGCGGGCCTAATGGGCCGGGCTTTTTTGGACGGGCCAGGCCGGGCTTTCTTGGGCTTAATCAGGCCGGGGCCTATGGACAGGGCCGGGCTTCAGACACCCAAACCCAAGCCTAGCCCGACCCAAGGCGGGCCGGGCCATCTCAAAGCCCATAACGGGCTGGGCCAGGCTTTTTTTTTCGATGGGCCAAGCGGGCCCCCATCGGCCCATGAGCCCGCGGGCCAAATGATGAGGCCTAGATATGACTAATCTTTTTGCACAATAAGCATAAAAAAATAATGGGGAAAAAACGATATGAGAGTATATATGAGAATCAGGCATAGGAGGTTGAGATTTGTCATGTGATTTGGTATTTATATCACACACTCAAAAGTCTCACACAGTACACCATAATAATGAAATACATTAAAATCAGTAAGTTTTTGAATACCACGGTACTTTTCTTGTCTTTTAAAAATCCTAATTGAATACCACCGGACTTGCATTGATTATTTAAAAATTCTAATTGAATACCACCAAACTTTTATTGATTACTTAAAAATCATAATTGAATACCACTATACTTTTTAAGTTTCAAAACAATCCATTAAAATCTCAATTGAATACACTCTCCTTAATCAACTTTCAATTTTTCATGTCATTGTTGTTGTAATTACTATATATAAATAATTTCAAATTCTCAATATAGAATATAATTACATACTTTGTCTGTGGTATAGATTTCAAATTCATATGTGAACGTTACAAATTCGTATAGTTTAAAAAGGATGGTAAAATTTATAATCCAAAATCCACTTGATTCCAAATTAACCCCTTTTTTTTTAATTAGGAAAAATAGCCTTCATTGATACTGGAAAAAACCAAGTACAATCACCAAGAAAAACTGCGATGGTGCAGTTTTCCTCCTTTGGAGATTTTGTAAAGAAAGGTTTTAATGAGGCTAAATAAACCCATTTGATTACAAATATGGTTCTGAACTGGCCCTGGTTTTGGATCATATTTCAATCTGATTTTTTTTCCAGACATGTGTCACTTTTGGGCCTTAAATCGATTCCCATGCAAATAGATGGTTTCATAACCTGATTATATTCCGATTTTGATCATTCATTACCCTAATAAATCAAATATTTTTAGTAAAATATTAATAAATGAATTATGAATGAGTTTTATTTAATTGTGGGTGAGAAATTTTTGGAAATAAAGAAATGAAAATTGACTATGAATGTTAATTCTTGGTTTTTTAGAAATTCAGTTCGGGGCAAAATGTACTTAAGTTCATACCAAACGTTTTCTGTTGGATGGTTGCGTTTTTATGCAAGATTCAAACTCTGATTTGCTTTTTCTTAAATATAAAAAAAAGGTTTGAGTTTCTCGTTATTTTCCTTTCTCCAAGACCAAAAGCTGAAGATATTTGCTTTGGTTTCTGTCAAATTAAAATTTTGAAATTCTTCACAACGAAGACGAAATGAGTAAAGGCAATTGAAGAATTAGAGATGGCGAGAAGCTCCGCAGCATCCATAGCCTGGTCAGCTGTCAGCCTGTATACACAACTGAGCTGAAGTATGATACAGAAATGTTTTCATCTGAATTTCTGTGATATTTTCTTTCTTTTTTCATCAGCAGGGGGGGAATTACGAAGAAAGGCTAGTTGGTGCATAAAATTCTTAATGGTGGCTTCAATTATAAGTTACAAATCTTATCACACTACAATACAAATTATTGTCATTGCCCTGTACTTCCAGTATAATTTCACCTACACATAACTCAATCTTATAGGACAATAAGTTGTTTGGTTTAAACCCTGAGATCAACACTATGCCATAGGAAACACAGATCCAATTCTGTCTCCGAAGCGATAGCATTTTATGTTAACTTGGTATGGACCCAGCTCGATATGGTTGTCCTCTCCACCCATGAAGAAACACAGGGTGTACAATGCAATTTCAAATTCTGGGCTCACTCCAACTAAAGTGCTTGATACAGCTTTCAAAACACCGTTCCATTCGAACTGGATCGTAAGCAACTGGGTTTCAGAGTCTGGCTGCAATTTAGTATACATAATACTTTCCAAGTCAGAGCAGGACAAAAATTCATATTCAAGAATGGCAGGTTTCGAAAAAAATATATAAATAGGGAAACCATTCTTTACCATAAACTGAACATAAAATGTTCGAAGCTAAGCTCTGAATTTGCTTCCACAGTAATGAATTCTTCAAGAGTCTCAATGAGATTATTAAGATATTTAATGTTAAAATATGATTTAGCATGTTTGTTGACACTGGAAATAGAAACAAAAAAGAAAGACAAATATCTTTGCGCAAGTCATCAATGCACAACCTCAAGTCTCAAATTGTGCGACCTTCATGAGTTATTCTTGCATCTTTCTACAGTTGGAATCAACTCTGAGAAGTCATTGCATTACTGTATCATTTACTTCTCAGTTTATAATTTCTTGAATGTTTTGTTACTTCATATTCCATAAGGAGTTCAGTTAAACATAATATCATAATAAAATACCCTTAAATGTGATGCAAGAAAGAGTAAGAGAGCTTTATCTCGTTTCAAGTAATCCCATTTCCACTATCTTCTAGCCTTGTAGGCAGAACACTTAATAGAATTACTTACAGTTTGCCCACGTCGACGGGGGAAAATATAACCTTGATAGTCAACTCTTCCTTTTGCTTCTTCAAGGTAAAACTGGGAAGATATAGAATAAAGATACTTAGCATTCACGAGTAAGACAACTTTAGATAGATGGGGAGAGAGAAAAAAAAAGAGACAAGAAAATAATACCAAACACACATCTCAATTAACATCATATTTATGTTGACATGATAAGATACAATAAAAATGCAAAATATAGGTAAAGAGTAAGTCATAAAAGACAACCTGAAGCCAGTTGTGGAAGCCTGAAACTTCTTCTTCACCACGTTGCTTAATTTCTCCAACAAAAACGTGTTCAAAAGCAGAGGAGGAAGCAGATGCACCACCACGGCCATAGAGATCAAACCAGAGAGTGGTCAATGTTCTTTTAAAATCTTGATAGCTCTCAGATAGAATGCCCTTGCGTGAGAGATACTTGTGAAGATATTTAATGGGAGCAGTTCTGCTGATTTCTTCTATGAATGCAGCCTGCTCTTGCTTCTCCTCAGATGTGATAACTTCTTTGCACCCCTCATTTGGGTTGTAATTATCTAAAAGAGAACAGAAACGAGAAAAAGTAGGTCTCCTGAATATATCTTCACTCAGCCAGGTAAATAAGCTGCCTTCTGCCAAATCTTCCTTTTGGTAGACCTTCTTCCCTCCACCACAGTCAATTTCATAGTCCTTTCCAGGCACTAAACGGTTTAAATCAAGTTCCCAGATTTTACTGCAAGCTTGTGACAGATCAGAAAGCTCTTCTTCAGAAGGTTCTATTTTAGCACCTACTTCAGCCTCATCAGAGTATTCTTGCTCAGTGGAAGGCCGTTTATATCCATTCCACTGGCCCATCTGAATCTGTTGATTTTTTATTTAGCGATCATTACATAAGGAGATTACAAATTCATTTTTTTTAAACTTAAATTAATAAGACAAGACCTCTAGGAAATAGAATAGATTAGAATGTTATGAACTTATAATATTGCATAGTCAACAAGGAAAAAAAGGAAAAGTAGCAGAAGTCTGTAATTCATATAATTCAAGATTAATTTCTAATAGCTTCAACTCAATAGAAGTACAAGTTAGTTAATGCACTACATGGATATTGGATGAAACAGTTTCAAGGCTACAAGCCCAACTTATCTAGGAAAACATCAAATGCAGCTAAGATGCCAATCTACTGAAAAAACAAACTATAACCCAACATCAAAAAGTTAAGACCAAACTTTTTGACAGTTTTGCTGCCCCCCCATAATGAAAATGGAACCAATATCTGTAGGTGCCTTTTTGATGTTTGATAAACTCAAACGAAGAAAACAAACCTTGTGTGGTTGTTGCCTTGGAGGCCTCTTTCCAACAGTCTCCCAGCCATCCTTATTTTCCTCCTCATCCTTCAACATGGATAATAAAATATGACCAAAATGTTCGAAATGAATCCCACTAAATTAAAATTAATCAGATAATTAAAACGAGACAAACCTTCCTCCTTGAGTAGTTTTGGTTATAACCATGTCGTCCACCATCATCATTCCTTTCATATCCCTCATGTGCAGCCTGCATTTGAGATATCTGTGAGGATATGACACATGAAGAGATAAAAAGGACATTAAAACCCACAAAACAAAAAGGTCACTTAAGTATGATGATGAAGATGATAAGTTCTTTCGAAACCACGAATACTTTCTTTCATTATATCATCCATATGATAACCAACAGAGAAGCCTGATCCTCTATGAAAAGGAAGATTATCGTTAAATTTCATTGTTCCTTATGCTTCAGTCATTAAATTTTGGATATTATGTACAAAAACCTGAAGATGTTTTCTTTCTAGAAAATGGGTTCTTCAGATTTAGAACAATGATCTTCAACAAATCCAATCTACCACAAATCGAAATCCCATAACAAAATCTCAAACAAATAAGTAAATTAACTACTTAAAATATACAATTCACCTTGTGGGGTCGCCTTGAAGGTTCCGAATCCACATTGTCCCACTCTGCACGCCCCAAATGACTCTGTTCCTGCAAGTTTTCACACTTGCAGTTCACATTAATTTCACAGTAAACAAAACCAAAACCCAAAAACCCCAATGCAATCCAAACCAAACCTGTCGATTCCAATGACTCTGCTTGGACCCATGTGGGCGATCACTGTCATTCTCATCTTGCTCCTCCCCGGACACTACCTGCGCATTTCAGCAGGTACAAGCAACACCAAAATTTAACTCTTTAACTTGTGATCTAAGATCGAGAAATTCAAAAGGCTTTTGAAAAATAAGAGTGGTGGTAGCTTACCTGAGCCCAGGTGGATCTGGACTGTTCCTGCCGGTCCCGTGGGCCCGGATCTTCATTCCTGTTCTCGTCGTGACCGAGCGCCACATCGATCAGACCCTTGATCAGACCCTCCATTGAATTTCACAAATGGAAAGGTGAGAGAGATCCGAAAGGTTGAAGAAGATGAAGAAGGTAGTTAGGAGTGAAGGAGTGGCGGGTAATGGCAACTTTGTAAATAAGGAAGTGTAAAGTGTATTGATTTGATTGGATTGGATTTGGATTGGCTTTGGCTTTTTTTGGTCAACGATTTAATAACCATTTTGTTAAACAAAAAAAACTTATTGTTATTTTGGATATTTTTTAAAGAGCATTACTTTGGCTCCGTCAAATTGAGGATGAGTTCCTCTTTAATACCATTTTGATTTTGACATTGTGATTTTGACATTTGTTAAATATGATCAAAACTAAGAAAATTTCGACAAAAATGAAAAAAAAATATTAAAGAAATTTAACGTGTCAAATTTATGTGATTGCATAGACGGATTCTTCCTCAATTTTAAAAATATTAAATTAAAAAAGGAAGAAAATCATTATGCACTTTTTATGTGAAAACATAAGAGAGTAGAAAACTTAATAACATTTTTCATTAGGATATTCTGTGAGTTTGTTAACAAATTTCTCTCGAGATCAATAGTTAACAGATCAATTATAATATTTTGCTAATTGAGGTGGTAAGAAGTCGATGCAAGACATACATAAGAGTGTCGGCAGAAAAGTGTGTTGACACTTGGCACGGGCGAACCACTCACATTTATGTGTGGGGCAGCTTCCAGTCCCCAGTGCACTTGGCACGGGCACTCACATATTCTTTTTTTTTATGTATAAAAAGTTGTTAGTAGTGGTAGTGATAAGAGTATAATTAAACTCCTGAATTGCTTTAAGGTGGAATTATGCCAAAACATCGGGTACCGAGCAAATTTCGGTACGCTTGTAAAATGAATCTTCAAACTTCACAATGTTATATATATAATTAACAAGTGATTTGATTACTCAATGAATTGAAATGGGCCGAATAAAATGGCAGAAGTCATTAAAAAAATAATTTCTGCTTATTTAGAATTATGAAATTTGACGATCTGTTCACCCATATTTGGTAAGCATTGTATCAACTTCGAGCCGGAAATCAACTGGCAACGGATTATAGAGAGACATCATAGTGATACAATCTGCCTCAACTATCGGATGCAAATTGCATAAAAAACCATAACATGAGAGAAGACATGCTATCCTATAGAGTCCTATACACTCAGAATTTGATGTATGATCAAGCCCTTTTTTTTGTTTTTCTTTTTGGTTGAAATTTAACTAGCAAAATTTGGAAAGGCCTTACAATATAGACCCACATTTCAGGTCTCTTTTAGTGAGTCCAATAGAGGCTGAGGATCATCAAGAACCCTCGTAGGTTTCCAGTCAGATTCTTCCTTGGCTTGTCTTAGAGCCACAAAGTGAAGAGCATCGCTGCGGACTTGATAAATGTGGCACACCCACGGGTAAGAATCTGGAGCCGACCAAACCTTTTGCTCTTCAAATTCCGTCTCTTCAGCAAGTGATTCAGCTATGCAGTACACTACATCAAGTTCGGGTTCAACAAATCCCGCCACCGCAATGCATCCAGGAGATACATATCCCTCTGGAGCCCGAGGATGCCAAATCGATATTGGTGTTGTGTAGTCATCCATGCAGTTCCTCCATACCTGCATATGTACATATATTAACCATTTATATAATAGATGACCAAAGAGAGGTCATCAATATTTGACCAGAAAAATGCCATTCTATAATAGGAACCATTAAGCTTCTCACAAAACTTCAAGCTGCATCGGACTCATCATAGTTCAACGCCGTACGTAATCAAAGTAGTCACCACTAACTGTAGTGATAAGACTATATTGAACAAACTTAATCTCAATAAAGATCACGACAAAACGGTCTATGTGTAGTTTAAAATGAGTGAATGATTTATGATCAGATTTTCCAATATCCCCTACTTTCATTCCAATTGTTGTTATGTAACAAATCAAATGGTGTTTTGACTATTTCACACATGACTTGACTATATATGAAAAGAAAACATACATATTTCAACTGAAGATGGGGGCAAAAGAAAACACCACAATTCATCGATTACTCTCCCAGGAAGTTATATTGAGAGAGAAGCCATACTACAGTGGGGCCAAGCAAGGACCTAAAAGTTCTAATAATCCTAGAGTTACATCGAGAGATGACCTAGAAATGTTAACAATCCTAGAGACTAGCCTAACTAGGTTATACCCAGACGAAAAACAAACCTAACCAGGTTTTACATTTGTGATTTAATTATAAATTTCTTACCAGGTCATAACCAACTGGAAGTGCAAACAATCTGTCAACCTCACGGTAAACTGCGGCAACGTTTGGAGGATGGCTGCCAATGTGAGCAATATCACCGATGGAGACATACCTGGAAGAAGAAAAATAACACTTCAAATCTTGCAATGATAACAAGTGAGTTAGCAGCATCTGGTGGTGAAATGCATACTTCCTTCTTTATTGAAAAGAAAAGCAAACAGGATATACAAACCAACCACAAACAGAAATTACAACATGGAATGGAGACAATCAAAGTAGAGGTAGCAGCCAGGGGATGTCCATACTCCACCCAATTATTCAGTACTTTCATACTTTCAGGATACTGAAATTAGAATATAAATTGAAACCCAGGGTTCTACTTTCTTGCAACATATAGCATCTTGATGGCACCACTTGAGACGTGAATTTCGTTTTTGTAAATCACATTATATAAAAGGCGATAAAAGAGAACCACAAACGACTATTTTTGTCTTGTCTTGACTTTTCTCCTTTGATTGGCGAAAAGTGGGATAGGACGGGTGGGAGTTTAAACCTGTGATATTCCCTAGCCGCCAAAGCTTTAGCTCAGCTACAGAAAAAGCATTTTCTCAACATTTCAGTCCCTTTCAGTTGATCAAGAATGTAAAGGAAGTTTCTCAAACTTAGTAAGGTTTGGTAACAAGTAGCCTTTAAACAGTGTAGGCTCAAATGACTAATGCAAAGAAAGATGCAATTATAGTCAGGAAAGGATTCTACAACTTGGCCATCAAGAAATTGAACTGCACAAGTATTGGCATTCAAGATCTCATGCCAAATAAATAAATAAAAATATATAGTCACTGATAAAAAATAGAATTAAATGCAATTAACATTATAAGGTTTTCAAGAAAAATAGAAAACAAAACAATTATCATAATTACCCGTCTGGACAAATGGGTCTCCAAATGCTACAGATTCCACCATCTCCCGAAACCTGAATGTATGAAATAACGTTTCATCTAAAACTGCACCACCGCAGGGTTCTAAACTCTCGACCAGAAGACAATAAAGTTCCAAAACTGGACACAGGTACAACAGGATGAACGCTAAATTACCTGCTTTCTGCACACTGTGCATCGGCCTCTGGATTCTTGTTCACTGCTCCAAATCTTTGAAAAGTTAATACTGTGTTTAACAAATCTCCTACCATCCAATGCAGAACTGTCTGATGGGAGCTCTCTCAGCCTGGTAATGGCCTTGTTCGGTAAACGATGTTCTCTCCCATCAGCTTCAGACCAGGAAAAGTACACGTGTCGCTGGCTTGATGGAACCTGAGAATGGAGAATCATATTAGGGGTTGGTATATCCTACCTCCTCTACAGGAATTAATACTTTTGTACACTACTGACCTTCAGAATTATGCTTTTCATGTCAGACTGATATGCTTTCCACATCTTACGTACTACAGAACAGATCTTAACAGCTTGGGGTTCTCGTCTCTCAGTTTCTTCTTCAACACTGCACTTTATAACCCGTACAAAATTTTCTGATCTCCTAAAATTTTTGAGGTGGAGGATCAAGTGAGATGGCTGATTGCAGCCTGCTTTTGCCAACTCCAGGGCCATAAGCTCTTCCCAAGGTACATCCCACATGATCTTGCAAGGTTTCTTATCCATTTTGTCTGGAGCCAAACACTAAAGGGGAAAGAAAAGAGACTGAATGTCAAGCAGACAAACTTGGTAACATATAACAGAGGTATCTATAGGCTATAGCAAAGACTGTTACTAACCTGAAGCAGCATGACTCGCTTATTGGTCACTAAAACAATTCGCTGGTAAGGCACAACAAAATGATCTTCATAATAATCGGACCAAGCAAACTTTGAGGGCTCCTTGAATAATTCAGTACAACCAAAATGCCGATGTGCTTCTGCAAGGTATAAAATCATCTACGAAAAAAAACAAATAAAATAAAAATAAATAAGAAGTGTACATTAAGATAATAGTGACTGACTACAGCTACACTCCTTTTCCTGAAAATGATAAGACCTAGCTAACTTCTTTTGGGTTGAAGCAGTGTCAAACCAAAATACCGAACACTCACAACTTTTGTAGTTCAGGGGGTAAGAATTAAAAGATACTTTTCATTTATATTTCATACAACGTGTATTTCAAGCTTTTCAACAATGATTCATTAAAGTTAAGAATTAAAATCACAAAAACTCCATAAGGGCTTCTTTGAACTTTTAACCATCTCAGGCTCACAAAAACCAAGCCATCAAATATTGTATGGATCCTGTATCCTACTCACTCAGACTCGCAGTATTACTAATGTAAATAGTTCCATCCATCACTCAAGTCACCCTTCTCACCAGTCAACTCTCATCCTCTGTTCTGAAGTTTACAAAGTTAAGAAAAGGCTCATAGTTTCTCTGGCTAATGGGAGATAAAATTTCTAGTATTGCACATAGAATTTACATAAAAGCGGTAACAAATTACCTGCCCGACAGCTTCTCTCTCACAATACTCTCTGAGTACAGCATCGGCCCGGAAAGCTCGGGGATTTCTAATTCTCTGGAAGGTTGTTTTGCTATTAAAAACCTCTAAGCATTTGGAACAACTTGCTCCAATTCCATCAACAGTCAATGAGAAGAAGTCCAATGCCCCACTGACTGGTTGCACTATCACTCCCACGAAAGCACGTCCAAGCCCATGAACAAATCCTAAGAACCCGTTCTGTCTAGCACTCTCTACAGGTTTTTTCACTACTCCAGACACCCCAAAAGCAACACCTTGCACAAGTGCTTCTGTACCTTGCATAATTCCATCACCCACCCCAGTTATTCTCCTTGATGATACCTGAAACCATGTCAAAATTAGCCTTTTGTAATAGAAATGAACAGCTAATTTTTCTCTCTTTGTTGTTTTCTAGGTTAATATGAGAACTTACCTGCTTCGAACGTAGTTGCATAAATTGCCCATCAGTTGACAACTCTGCAAACCCTTTACTAAGAGATGCCAAAGTTGAACTTGTCATACCAAGTACATCAACCGCAAATATCAAATGTAAAGGATTATGGATCAGATCTCTCCAAATACGGTTACCAATGGCAGAAACAATGGAGCTCTTCCGCATGAATCTGTCTCGATGCATCACCCTTCTAAGATGCACCTGCAGCAATGAGATATTAGTGTCATGAGCATAGCGTCAATCCCAATATTACCACTACATAATAGATTGGAAACGTGTTAAGTCTACATATCATGTTGGCCATACGAATTGCTGCAAATTTAAGAATACTTACAAACGTGAGTAGGAAAAATTAAAAATAAAAAAGTCAATACAAAAACTGGAAAGAAAATCATAGCATTCAACTATAGAACCACCCAATATGCACAGTAAAAACACCCAGATAAGCCAGAGAGCTGACCTGAATCTTGAATGCATTTCCGACAGCTGATAGTATCGGACTCCACACCCCTAAAACCCCATGAGGTCTTTCAGCCGGCGCTGTTTCCAATGCGACCTTCAGCCTAACTTCTGAAACATCTATTAGGCTGGAAAGAATGGGGGAAAAAGATTAAGGAAATGTCACTCCCATAATCAAATCACAGAAGATTAAGTTCCTGCTAGTTGACAATATAATTCTATTTCCCATCAGTAGACGGAGTTATAAAGTTTGCAATATCAGTAGAAAGATGACACTACTAATTCTAGATGTACTATTGCAACACGCATACTATACTGTGTTTAGTAGGTTTGGGGAAACCCAATAGTTGACAGGCAGCAAAGACAGAAAACTACAACCTGGCAGCAAGGGGGTTGGAGAAAGAATTATGACAGTACCAATCCAAGGGGTAAAAAATACGAAGTCACTGAGAACCCTCACAAGAAAAGGAAACATAATTAATACTATTGCAAATGACCTGGATATGGACCAAGTTTATTAATTTTCACATAAGTATTATACACTGATATATAGTTTGAACATGAAAGTTGATTTTTAATAAATAAAAAAAGCCAAAGCCTTGGCATATGCACTTAACCACCCAAAAATAAGGATGGTGGTGAAGGAGAAAGCACAGTTCACTTCAGCACACCAGAATTATATCACTGCAAGTCCAATGAATTGCAGTTTTTCAGGACACAAAAACAAGTTGTGATACTTACTCAATGCGTAATTCAGGATCAACTTCTTTGACACTAGAACTTTTAGGTACACGATCTAACTGTAGATTATCGTAGAAATCCACCAACGCCCAAATTATTGGTTCATGAATATTAAGCCTCCAACACTTCTCGGTTACCTATCATGTCATCATAAATTTGGTCAGAGCTTAGGCAAACATCTCACTGTTGCAATTGATACAGACCTTTTAGGCATCGTGTTAAAAAGAATTACCCGTATATAAACATAAGGGTACACCTGGATACCATCAATATTTTCATTACGCATTGTAATTGTCATCTTGAACACTGGATGATGCAAGTCAGAGTTCATTTCAGGAGCCAACAACACTGGCATCAATGTTAGAGGAAGCTGGTTGTCCAACTGCAGATGGCCCAATATGAGCTTGAACCTGGCAGAAAGGAACACGAATGTTTGGTGTAAGCATTATTTCTAATAAGCAAAGCAACATTTGAGTGATGATGGAGCTGATAACGCGGAGTTATAGACAGAAGATGCTTCAGTCACTAAAATCTAGCACACTTTCCACTATGGAGGTGGAAAACAGAAAAACTGATCAAAAAATTTCAATAATGCCAAATGATAGTCACATATTCAAACAATTAAAATAAAATTCCAAAGCAATTTTAATTTTTATATACATCTACCCGTATTTTTGTTCACACATTTAAACAAAACAAGCTGTGCAACCTCTTTCTCTTCTCTCTCTCTCACACAAATGTATTAACCTTTGTCTCTTCTATGTCTCACACACAAATGTATTAACAATCGTCAACAAGGATGTTTTCATTCCCAAAGAGTAGGCCAAACATAGAAAAAAGTTGTTTTTCTTTAAAATAAAAAGAAACCTGTTAGTTTTCTTATGAATCTTTACTCTAGCTGGATGTTTCTACTGGCCACATAACCTCTTCAGAGCAATAACAGCTACAAGAAGCCACACAATTTGCTCCCAACCAAAAGGACTACTGCGCACATTGCACGTTTTAAAAAAACATTAGGGCTGGTTGAGTCTACCTACCATGAGAATACCATAAGGCATTAAGATGCTATTTCTTTATTAGAAATGGTCACAGAGTTCACAGCTTCGGATAGTTATCTTTGTGGAAGTTATTTTGGTGGGCTCTTGTACTCTCATTTTCATCTTGGTGCTTCATTATTTTCTAGCTTTCCATCGGTTTATTTGTGATGCCAGTGGGATTTATTCCCAACAAATTTGCCATGCAATAACATCCCCACATTTAATATTTAAGAAAATGCATCTATAATTCATATATATTTCCTATAACTAGGGAAATGCCTGTAAACATCAGATTCAAACTTTATTAGGAAACTGTTTTATTAGGGTTTTGATTCAAACTTTCATACTCACAATACTTTCACAGCCACAGTTCACCAAACACTTGGTTTACTAAGGCTAATTTTTCTCACAACATATTGAAAGTAGTATTTTAAAAGTCACAACAATACCAAACAGGTCCTTGATTCTATAAACTATCAATATGACATTCTTAAGTATTGAAATGATTCTTTTGGGCATGCAAAAGAAATGATTCTTTTACACTGCTTCATATTCATTGTATCCTCTATTGGTTTCATAAGTGAGGTAACTGTCAGTCAAGAGTCCTAATTAATGTATTCAATAGCTCCTATCATTTGATAAACCTGTTTCACATAACATGACAACTGAATCACATGTTGAAGAAAATGTTATGGAGTTTAAGAAGGTGATGCTCTTACCTGGCCGTTGTCCCACCATCATAACCAGTTGAATATGATACGAAGACTCTCTCAAAATACAAGTAGGACACCTCTTTTGGTCTATGGTCTATAATAGAGACCCCTACAACTCCAAACTCAATTATAAGCTCAACAGGTGTGGCACCATTATTTTGAATGGTGTTTGGCATGTGGGAATGCCCCCAATTTCCAGCAAGTTGCCGATGTGAATTTGTCCCTGAAGTTGTGGCATTTGTGAACCTTGCTACCTTGATATCACTGGTTTCTATAACATGAAATTGTAATCCAAGTCCCTCCTCTGCATAAAATATCCCAGTCCTTTCCAAATCGAGTTCCCAAGGTCCAATTTCTAGCTCACTGTCAACCTTAGCTTGTATGAATTTTTGGCCATAAGGATCCTCCCATGAAAAATTTGTTGTCGAAAGAGGTGCTATGGGAATCCAGGCATCTTCACCAAAACCCGATTGTCGAATGCTAATTGTTTTGCTGTCTGTTCTGTTCTCGATTCTGACGATGCAAAGGTTTAATAGGTTAGTCACATCTCTCTCTCTCTCTCTCTCTCTCTCTCTCTCTCTCTCTCTCACACACACATATATATATATAAATATGTGTGTATATATATGTACACATTATATCTGTGTGTGTGTTGTGCATGTAGAAACACACAAGTACCTGATAGGACCATTGGTTGATCCAAGGCGGAACACAACGATGAAACGTGAGCCTTCTTCATAGCCCCGAATTTCTGTTCTCAAAAATGTCCTAGTACCAGGATGCTTCCTCAAAACAAGAGATATGGTGTCCTCCTTTACAATTTGGACAGGAAAAGACCAGTCGGTGTCTTCTAATCGAACCTAAAAATGTAACAGAACAATATAGTAATAAAATTTGCCAAAGTGTATAAGATAAAATCTCTTGATCGTGACCATAGTTAAAAGAAAAATTCTGAACAGTTGGTTGATAAAATGCAAACCTCATGGAACTTGGAAGGAAAATTGAAAGTTCACTAAGGATGAAATCAAGATTGCACTTCTACGTAGTTCATTTTGAACACTTACCCTCAATCTCATGAATAGCACCTTTTTTATGACCTTATACAGACTCGTGACTGAACATATGGGGCTAGTAATTTTTACTCTCAATGACTGGGTTTTCTATGGTATGTAACAAATATAAGTTATGCTAGTACAAGATTTAACAACTTGGTGTAGAAAAAGTTTCCAGAAAACCTTCAATAAGTCAACTTTGACAACATCCCAACAATCTTGAGAAACCGCCATCTGATCTGGATCATATGTTTCAAACCACAGTCAAACTCAGATTTTCTATTTTCCTTCTCATCGAAAGGTGTTCCCAGCCAACTAGCTTTCTCCACAAAAATTGAGCACCAATCTAGCTCTTCCATCATAAATGCCACCCTTTCATCTTCAGTACAAAGCCAATCAAACAGTAATTACTTCACATTCATAACTACCTCCACGATCTTTATAATGTTACCCTTTCCATCCTCAAACTTATTTGTCAGACTTGTTCACTCTCCTACATTCCTAGCACTAGCCTACCCTCCTGTGGTCCTACCGCTTCCATTTTTTTCCTTTTGTCTCCAAGAAAATTCCCTTAAGATTCATATTTGAATTTGAATTCATCCCTAAGTTCACATCTCTTTCTTCTCAGCTCTCCAGGAACACAATGTTTTTCTGCTTTTAATTTTTTTTTCTTTTCTTTTATGTTCTAAGTTAGTTATATTTCTCAAGTCATGTTAAGCTATGCAAAAACGCTCCAACTTGAGAGGGAGTGTTGCAGAACAAAGTATATTGTCAATAAATTATAAGAATATTTGGTTTTCAAGTCAGGTTAGGACTGTGATCTAATTTCTTCAGTCAAGTGATTTGGTTGTTAATTAGTTTCCTACTAGTACTACGACGAAATTTCCTAAGTGATTAGGTTGCTCCTTATTTTGATCCTTTTAGGATTAAGATTAATGTACCTCATGCTCCCTTATTTTTCTCAACAATGGGCATAAACTTTAGGGTTAGGTCTATAGGAGGGTCACGTCAACAAGTAAAGATACAAGGTTGATTGGTAGATATGTCAAGACAATAGTATTATAACTATATGCACTCCACTAACCTCAAGTTTATCAGGTCTGTCTGATTTACGATGTACAAATGAGACTCTTGAATCAGTTGCTCGAAGGACCTTTGGTTCATCCTCATTGCACAACTTAATATATATGTCCTGACCAAGTCTGTTGGTAAAAGTCATATATGGTCGCACAGAAATTACCTGGAAAGAGGGCAAAGAGTAAATGACTAATACAAAGATTCATTGCAATCTCTCATATTTATAACTACCTTTGTGGGAACAGATTGATATAGGCATGGTTTCGTTGTAATAAAAAGCCTCATGCAATTGCCTTCACCATCATAAGCATAGAGATCCAGTGACCCATCCTAAAAACAAGAACAGAGAAAATCTTAACAAGGCTTCTTTACCAATAATGTCTCAATGCAAAGTTAATATTGATTGACATCTACCAAGTCACCAAGGGGAGAAAGATCTTTAACAGGTCCAAACTGCTCCGTGCCAGATTGATCAATGGACACCACAAGGCCCAACATTTTAAAGTTCAAAGCTGAAGCAATTGTATGGCCTTCATATATTTCCTCTTCAGTTATTTCCTCGAGGATAGCTTCATTGTTCTTTTTAGATTCAAGTGGACAACCAACCTTGCGTGTATGTTTCTTTCCTTTTATATCTAGAAGCCTAAATGTAAGAGGGGGACACCTAGCAATTGAATACCAATAAGGAGCATAGACTCTAACGAGCTTAGCCTGCAGTGGTCGTTCTTGGTTAGAATTCTGTTCAAGAATGATTTGAACAATCCTGCAGAAACAATACCTAGCAAGATTAGACTATAAAAGAAACCCACTTCAATAAATGTACAAAAGAGCTAAGATATCCAATACAATATATTATGCAAATTATTCAATTTGAAACCTTCCAGATATCGAACTTCTCAAACTTATGGTTTTTGACGGAACTTCATGAGGATGTGATAAAAGAACAGCCTCCTGCAAACAAACAAATGAAATGGTCGGATTTACAAACATTTTATGCCAAACAAAAATATCAGCATAAGAAAAGAGCAAGGACTAGATTGGTCTTGAAAGCTTACATGTATGGGCAGCCACCCTCTTTGTGGAAGCAGTGAAAAGAACAAAGGCTTTCTTATGTCAGCATTATAAACATCGACAGTTTTTCCTGGAAAAAACACTCCTCTGGAGCGGGCAACAAAGTTACCACTTTCTTGCATCTCAAGAACAGAAAATTCAGCAGCAAGTGGAATAAAATTGGAGATGCATAACGGGGACTTGATTACAAGATTCCAATCCTGGATAGGATCAGAATGAATGTCTTTTGCAATATCAGTTGCTTGTACACTCATACAAAACCACAACTTAGGCAGAACACTTGAAGAAGTACCACTTATCTGGGTGCAATACAACAGTTCCTCTGACTCAGTGAGAGATGACACACTTATCCCGGAACATAGTTTTGACTTACTAGAATCCTCTGCTTGTTCAGACCCATCCACCACTGAACTCCAAGAATATTCAATAGGATTGCTGAGATTGGACGGCCTTAAACACAAGACATACATTCCAGGTTGTGCTAACCCAGATAGGGGAAGGGATATCGTATCTCCAGGTTTCAAAAGTCCAATATGTATTTTTTGATTTGTAACATTTTGTTTTCTATTCCTGATCCATCTCCTTTGCCTTGCATAGTTTACAAACCTTAAGGGATCAAATGACTCCGGCCATTTTAAACTATCAACATCTGGAGCATAAACCCAACTGTCAGCAGTGTTAACAGATGCCTTATCCAAATGCCAATCATCAACCCATTCCCAGCCTGGTGGTAACTCAACAGCAGGAATTCCCTGCATTACCAACAGTAATTAGAAACAAGCTAACGGCTCCAGAATTACTATTCCAACCTGTCTAATAATGCCACAGACAATAAAGGAGTTTAACCATCCCTAAATCAATGTGTTTGAATTAGATATATTCAAGACCGATGTGAGTAGGTTGCACAACAGTTTAGAGTGGAGTGGGTTTGACCAAGAAATTGCTGTGTTCACCGAGGACCTTTTTGTAAAGTGGTTTACACTTTGGAGATGTGCAGTTTTGGTTGGGGTAAATGAATAAAACATTCTCTGATGACAGGATGGAGGAAGTTTTACTTTGGATAAGAGTTGACTATCTATGCTAATAAATTTAGAGACCTTTAGTGTAACTCGTCTTGATTGGCTAGAGCTGTTGTAATTTTTCTTGTTAAGGCATTCGTTGCCGCTTTTGCAAGTTTGCTGGACTTCACAATCTTTCTTCGTATCACTTTTCTCTTTTATAAAATTTTTTGTTCTCTAATCAAAAGAATCACAAAGTATACTACCAATCCATATAAAAATATAGTTTACGGATATTATAGCTTCCAATTTTGGATTAGAATTGGAAATAAAAGTAAAATACAAGGCAATAATAAAATATGAAACCATACTGTAGTTTAAATCAAGCATGGTAAGCTTTATCAACAGAATTGAAATTCAATATGAAAAGCCTTGCATAGAAGAACAATGACTAGATCAAGCTACATGAGTAACTAACACATGCCAAGAACTTCAACTAATATCTTACCTGATGAGATCCTCCACTTTCGAAGATATCTTGGCTTGGTTGAACCATGTAGCCAATCCAGCCAGTGCCTGGGCTGTATTTTTCAGTTTCAAAGAACTCATCACTCTGAAGTTTATTGCTGTGGATTTGTAAACCTTCAGGGGTACTTTCATTATTTGTTGACGTCGTCTCTTCCATGGAAATTTTCGATGCAAGGCACAAATCAAGTACAAAATCCGTACTGTTACGTACCGAAACAAGAGACCTAATATTGACATATCGGTTGCCATCCTTCACATGTACTTCACTAGCAACAACATCATTCCCTAACCGCCAACAGGCGGCCGGTGCAGCATAGTTCAACCTCACAGTAGTCCAAGGTCCTTCCCTGCTTGGACTGATCTGAATAAATCCAGATTTTCTGTTACTGTTATCTGATTGATCACTTATCTCAGCTTCAGATCTTGGTGACAAGAGCACAGCACATCTGATTCTACCACTCAACTTTTCACCGTTATTTCCCTGAATCACAGTTGACGTAAATATTATAAGGTTGAAAAATACACTTGTCAGTAAATGCTTGATAAAATTTTACCCTAGAAGGAGGCAACACTACATGTTTTGCCACAAAACAGATACGACAAGAAAAAAGGATATTGCTAAGATATGAGAAAGAACTCTACCGCAGAATTTGTCGAGGATAATTCAACCCAGGTCCATTTGTTCACACTATCATATGCGTATGAATCATCATGGATATTCCCTGCAATCTGCTTTAGAGGGGATGAAAAGAATCCAAGAGGGACCCCTGTAAAATTAAACATGAAAAGTGAAATTCTTGTCCAAAATAGATAGTTTGATAAACAGAGGAGAAATAATGCATATTTTCCTCAAGTACCTTAACTTAGCAAATAAGAAGTCTAAAGTTGACATTTTCTACAGAGGCTTAACAGAGTATCTTTATAACATAGATATTCCCTATGGCGTGCAGATTAATAATAAACTATCGTGTATTAACTTTAAAAACAACAGATTGAGTAAGGGAAAAAATAAAAAGCAGTACCTTTCCCCAGCTCCGTGACAATTAATTCCACTGAGTAGTAATCCTGCACAAATTTGGATAGAAGAGGTTGAGGTGGCCACCAAATGGCGACAGAGAATATGAAAATAGGATGTTACCACTAATAAGAAGGCTACTTTATGCTCATACAACTTCCAAACAAATGACATATAACATGGGCAAAAGGATGTATCGTTGATACTGTGAAATAACCACAGCAAAAAAAAAAAACCAAAACAAAAAAAGCAGAGGCAAAAACAAGCATTAACTCATTTTAAGAAAACGAATCATTTATGATGTGCCAGATTCAGATGGTATAACTAGCAGGCACTATATTCATCAACAAGCAACATTAATATCTATCATTTGAAAAGTATGAAAGCTGAAATTTAACATGTGACGTGGGGTTAAAAAAATTGACTTAGCTTGTCTTAGCAACCAAAGGGAATGAAATTGTTCTCAAATTATATTTTAGGTGAACAGATGTTACACAAATTTCTTGGCGCAAGAATAAAATTTATTTATAAAGTGGCCAAGGGGATATGAAGCCCTTCTCCTCATATACAGCAAAACTGGACATGTTGAGTTGAAGAGTCATGCTTTAACAAAATCAAATTTTGGTGATAAGAGATGTGAAAACAAATGTGCAAAGACCTCGCACATGTAAAAGCAGAGCAGTTATTTAATTGGGAAGAAATTGTTAAGAGAAAAACATTCTACATACTGGATCATCAACTTTAAAGAAAAAAATTTCATTCCACTTGACCAACTCAAGCTCTGAAGATAACTGTTCCGAGCTACTTCCACAAGTACGTGCACTTTGTTGATGGCTCAATGATTCACTAGGGAGACTCGGGTCAGGACTGAGGCGGATTGCTATGGTATACTGGGGGGATGTCAACCCTCTACCCTGTGGGAACTGCAATTGCAGGTAGATGAGTAGTCAAGATAAGGGAAGCCATTTCACTATGTAACATATACAAAAACACAATTGTGTGACTAGCTGAAATTCAGATACTCTTTGAATACAAGATATATGGAAGGAATTAAGCAATTGCGTCCATAAGAAAAGAGGGTATACCTGCCCATCCACTATGATAAGAGTCACCATTCTTCTAACTTTACGGAAAAGTTTTCCCTTCAAGTGAGAGTCCAACATATTCTTGGAAACGGGAACTTTTAGAGGCCTCATATCCCCAGATGGCATCTTAATTATGTTTGCGAGTCCCCTTAATTCAGTAGCTCGAATATAGATATCCTGACCAAGTTTGTTTTGTGGAATTATATAGTAGTTTCTCCTGTGATGGACGTCAATAACAGATACTCCACCATCTGTTGGAGAGGATGCTTCCTATATGATGTCATGTTAAAACAAAAAGAAAAGGTAGAACTGTAAGCAATAATCGACAATTGCAGAAAGGAGAAAAAATGTACAAGATAAATTTCATATTAGTGATGGAACCAGAAGAAATTTACTCTTTTTCTATGATATTCATTAACATGAATAAGACCGTTCCAGCTTGCATAAGCTTGAATTATCATATTAGCATTAGACACAGAAACGTTCAAGTTCAGTTCCCTAGTAGAGGTAAGACGTAACTGGGAAGCTGCAGTTGGAGCACTAGGATCATATTGATACCTGTAAGTAACCATAAATTAGGGAATAACTACACGTGATGCATATGTGAAAATTTGAATCAAATATAACCACAATAACATCAAAAGCAAGGACAAAAATAAATAAAAACAAACAAACACACACACATACACAAAGCTTCTCCCCCCACCCCTTCACCCCAAAAGAACAAAAAAAAGATGGAAAAAGAACAAGAAAAACACCACATGAGATATAAGATCTAGCTCTCTAACCTTTCAATTAATGGAGTCACAAAAATTTTAATTTTTCTTATTTCTTCTCCCATTTACACTATCCATTACATATCTTCCCATTTCAAATGCCTTCACCTAACATGCAAGAATGATATGAACACAAATGTCTTTACCTAACGTGCAAGAATAATACATATTTTCCACTTATTTTTTGGTTTTCATGGTGCATGGTGGGGCTGCACCTACGCCTATCTGTTTTTCTAGCTCTCCGTCCATCTTCGAACTCTAAGGTGCCAGAGGGGCTCACTGCATCTTAGCCAGTTCCCTAACAACTTAAGCTTTTGGAGCCGCTGGTTGTCTAACAAACCCAATTTGTCATCCATCAAATTAACATTGGTAAGTCACCCACCTTGACCTCATTTAACTAAATTCAAAATCCTAGCAAGCTCAATAGTGAGATGAACACATATCAATGGCCTTCGCTGATATATAAAAAGACTATAACAGATACAAACTGTTCAACGGATGTTCCTCAAGCCCTCTTCCTTTTCAGAATCTTACCATAGTCTCGAGACCCATAACCAACAAAGCATGGTCATCGTTCAAATCCCAAGATTGGGGCCAATTGAAATATAATATAATAGAAACACCAGAAATTCAAATTGTTCTAAATTAAAAGAAATGGGTAGGTAGGGGGAGTTCATGCTGCTACTAAAACTGTGAATTTACAGCACATTTAAACAGTACTAGCAAGTAAAGCAGGGAATGGAATTAAACAATCGATTCAGTGCTGATCAAAATATTAAATGCATCACATATGTTCCCAATATAGTGTTAACATTTGACGTAGTACAGTAAATTACCTTAAGAATCCATCCATTGGCTCAACAAGAGGCTCCCAAATTTCATACTTATCGTTATATGATCTAGCAGCCAAAGAGAAGCTCACAGTAGAATTTAAGTATTCTGTTCTTCCATGCAAACTGAACCCAATTCCACTTAAAGAGACATTAAACAATGGAACCATCTGCCACATTCCATAAAACAAAATCATAAGAAAAATTTCCTTGCCCACTCTTTGTAATTAGCTTTCCTACTTTAATAAAATTATGTTTCTTTTCAAAAAAGAAAAATTAGAAAAATACCTTCAATTAGTAGCAAATTAATGTAACAGTAGGTTTTTCAGCTTTCAATAACAATAACCATGAACTAAAATAAAACATTAACTTATTATTTTCTTAAAGAAAAGAAGATAAAAGGTTTAATTATGTACAATTCAGAACATTAATACAAAGTATAAAAGGTTTCATAAGAAGAACAGAGAACACGAGATCAAAACCAACAAAGGAATAAGTAAATGCATACAAAAGTTCAAAGAACATGAAGCTGAATATGAAGGATGAACAAAAAGTCAAATAAAAATTGAGGCATAAAAGAACACCAAAGCAATCCATTGAAGAGTATGAAGCTACCAAAAAAGGCAAACCCAAAACTAGGAGAATTAAGTCCATAGAAATATTATGTCAATATACCCTTGTTCTCTTCCATCTCTTCTCCAAGGCCCTGTCCTTTCTCATTAAACAAATTATATCAAACACAAAATTATTACTGTTCAACCGGTCAAGCCCCACCCTCAGAAAAGCTTTCTACCAGGAAGTCGACTATATAAGAGTAAGTGCTTTCCCATTAAATGCATGAGAGAAACCTCATTGGTTTTCCAAACTTTCAAGAATCAGAATTATTGATTCACCAACTAAAAAAACATAATGTTTTTTTTAATTTTTTACTTTTACAGGAAACAAAAATTCTATAAATAACTTTTTATTTTAAAAAAAAGGATGCAAGAAAAGATCGACAACAAATCCATTAAAGTGAACTGACTACCAAAGAATGACCATAATTAACAAAAGAAAACAAACAATCAAAGATGAATTATACTAAAAGAGACATCCCTAATGTTATACAAAGATGCCTGTAATGAAACTAGGTCTCTAATTTTAGTCCAGAGATCTCCCACCTCATCCACAAAAAGAACCAACTAATTAATCCCTTCGCATACTTCGTTATTCATTACACACTACTTTTAACCAGGAGAAATTTCAGCATGTAACAGTTAGTTTAAATTCTATATGAAACTATATAGAGTATGAATTCTCACCAAGCCACCGTAGTCATCAAAAAGTGCTGCAGAAAAAGTTCTAAATTCTGCATCAATTACAGTATCATCTGAGCCACTCCGTACATGTGAGTCAGCCAACTTTAAAGCCAACCTTCTTGGAGGTTTCTTGAATCCACCACGAACTATAAAGGTCCCCAACTCATTGCCAACTGCCCATATACTAAACGAATCTCTTGTAAGCTTGGCATCAGATGTATCCCATACACTTTCTTCCAAAAATTGATCCCCAACTACCATATCACTGCGCATGCATCTTAATGAGCTGAAATCACTCTGTTTTGGTGTTCCCTTACATGCTATGCAACCAAGAGCAACAAAACCTGGAGGAGCTTGAGGAAGCCAAAACGATATACTCTCCATTCCCCTCTGTTTCTTAATTTGACCAACAACTTGGAAATCAAGAGGGGCTTTGAAGATCCCTTCGTCTCCAGTATCATGAAGAACAATGCAGTTATTTGGAGGCTCATACCTAAGTTTAGTAAGCATCAAAACTTATGTTACTTAGATACAACAAAAGAAAACATACACGGAATGTAATAAGAATAAGATATCCATTATCATATACCCTTTGACTGCAATATCACCAAAATATACCATCCCATGAGGGACAACTGGACGCCATATGGACAGTTTCTTCCTTGAGTTAGAGCTCTGATTCCACCATATCAATCGGAAACTAGCAACAGCTTCATAACGCCGAGCAGAATTTACAGATGCTGATACTTCTGATTGGAGGTTGTGACTGTGAGCAGAAGAAGCTTGCACATCCAAATGATTAGATGACTTTACAGATGCTTCTGGCAATCCAAATATCATGTGACGCAAATCATATGCTGTACCCATTACAGTAGAAGTACTAGGATCTGCTGGCAAAAAGGTGCCAACAGAATTATCCACACGCCAGAATGCTACACTTGACGGATATCTGCAATTTAAAATGGAATGACAAATCAAAAGTCCTAACCATTTCTTATCAAAACAAATAGCGTTCAGACAGACGGGATAGGAATTATTTAATCATAAAACTATTCCTCGCGTTATAGTTTCCCAAGAACCAGAAAAGAAGATTAATCATAAAACTATTCCTCACGTTATAGTTTTCCAAGAACCAGAAAAGAAGATGCCCTAACATAAGGCTATCAATGGGTCATTCTAGTTGGATCTATCAGGATATATGTACAAGTCCAATTATATTGAAGAATATATGGATACCCCCAAATCTGAAATAGTTCTTACAATATGTTGAAGTTTGGAGCCAAGAAGAAATCAAATATATATTCTATGTTTCCATTACGTTCTGGAAAAGACTGATAACTTGCACAATATTATCTCTGACTTGACGATTATTTTTTTAAGGTAAAAACTGCAATTCAAATATACTATAATATGATTCAAACTTTTGGTGGATCAGATTTATTAAATTTTAAACCATCGAAACTGTATTAAGTCCTGCCTAATTTGGAACTGTGTTGAACCTTAGTATGAACCATTGGCACCCCTGGTGTAATCTGAACTTATTAAAAGTAACATAGTCTGAAAGTACAACATACAGATTTGTGGTGCTGACTGCAATGCAATCCCCTAAGGAACAAGAAGAAACCAAAGAAGCCAAGATACAAAAAGCAGCTGACAGTGGTGGTTGTGTTCTTCCTGGGGAAACCACACAGCCCAATGCAACATATCCATTAGGCGCTTCAGGAAACCAAATGGAACAACTATCTCCGTCAGAAATGATGTCATTTGGTAAAGAATCGGAATCATTTACACCATGAACAGATGAGCCCTCGGAAGGTAAAGGTGGCCAAATCAATTTAAAAGATATGGGTTTCTTGACTCTAGAAAAATTGGTATTTATAGCAAGAACTGCTTTTGTAGGTGGCTTGTCCCTGTCATAAGAAAATTATATTATCAGTGTTCAAAACTTTAAGAAATGAAAAGCCTTCATATTTTTTCATAAAAGTGAATATTTAAGAACCACGAGGTACAACTAAGATATGACATTAAAACCATCAATATTAAGAGAACCATGAGGTACAATTAAAGAATGTCCACTAACAATGGTGTCAGATAATCCCCAAGAACAGCAAAACCAGGAGGTGCATGAGGCCTCCAGAAGGCATATGTTTGGTCATTGTGGGAATCTGAAAGTTCAAGAAGCAGGGAACACGTATCAGCATCTAACAATAGGCATGTTAAAACATTCTAGCAACAATATAGAAAAGAAAAAAAAAAATCAGCCTACTTCTTATTGTTCCAATTTTGTCGAACTGTGAGCAGACCACTGTCATTTTCTTTGATGTTGTCCTTAAAAATGCCAAGATATCATCTTCAACTGCTAAAAACAGTCTCAGGATGCTGAATGAGAAATTCATAAATACATCTGAAGCACTTAGATGAATATTGGTCTTTCCAGAAGCATTGGAATATTTTACAGAGGTGTCAAAAGGCTCCAGAATCGTGAATCCATTACTCTCCATTGTTAAACCAAGAACATTTGCATTCATCTCAATGGTATCACCCTTCAAAACAAGCCTGGAGGCAACAAGAGCACATAGAATGTCACTTTTCCATTACATTTCTTTAAGTTCAAGCATTAATAACATGGAATCTAAAGCGAACATGGCCTAGGCAATAAATATGATTTTTCTCACTTGAACTCCTGGAAACCTATGGAAGCAATGTATAAGGAACCAAAGAGCACTATCCAGCGATATTGCTCTCAACTAAAGCCTTATCAAATCCATTTATGTCTGGTAAGAATCCACAATAATAAAAAAAAAAATAATGGGAAATTTCAATGGAAATATAGATATATCGCAGATATTGGTAGGAATCAAGAAACCAAATTAAGACTTTTGGGTATGACAAATACCATGGACATTGAAACAGAGGGAGTATGAATGTGTCCTAATCATTTTGGTTTAAAAAGGACTTGGAACTCAATATTGCGTGTCATTTAGTCAATCCAAAATGCAATGGAAGAACCCCTAAATAAGAGACAAAATCCGATAGGAAAAGAAAAAGGGAGTCCTTGGAGACCCTTTCGAGAAATGAAAGAAGATCCTATACTATGAGTGACATTAAAATCAACAAAACAATAAAATTATTTACCTGCAGAATCCATCCAACTGTGCATGTAAAAGTTGGTTGGAGAGCACAAGGGATTCCCCAACATCTTCAGACGTATTATAGAATGTCAGCTCTGGGCCAACCAACTGCAATGAAATATTTAGTTACGAAAGACAGTTGCAGATCCAAAGAATGAGTATGACCCCAAATTAGGAAAAAGAAATCAAATGAAGCAATATTGAACCTGCAACTCAATAATAAACTCTGTCGACCTGTCGACGGCAATACTTTGAGATGGCACATTATTGACACTTTCTGTTGGGGAATTCAAATTAGGAACTTCATTCCCTCCCACGAAGTAGACCTGATCTTCCTTCAAAGCTGAATAGCTACTGTTGGTTCCCATAGAAATGCATGAATCTAAGTACAGTCCATTCTACACCAACACAACTTACATTAGAAGTTTAAATATGATAGAAGTGCTTTTGAAGCACAAGTATGCCAGTAAACTAGAAAAAAAGACATCGTAAAGAATAATACCATGATAACAACATTTTTGAATTGCAATCTTTTCCCATCTCCTACATATATTATAGCCTCTGTACTAGGCCCTGAGAGATTAAATCCCTGCCTATCTTTCAAATACAGTGTCCCAGCATTGCCATCATAAACAAAATGATCATGCCTTTCATCGTCAACTATTAAAGGTCTTAGAGGAGAAAGAGAGAATTCAGTAGAGGGTTGCTTGTAAGTTGATTGGTCCAAAATTACTGCATCAATTCCATGGACAGAGTTCTGTAGTTCTTCATTTGACTGCACATTGCCGATGGTAGGAACGAAAAACTCAACAACACCCAGCAGAAAATCAAGTGCAACAAGCAGTTGTGGCCTTTGGATGCACAAAGAAACAACTGTTGACTGCTGACAAAATTTTGCATCAAGAATGAGCATTGTAGGAACTAATTTGACATCATTCTCTTTTGTAACATTTGCACCGGAGATGTGATGGTCATCATGAGCAACAAAATCTAGAGGATATGAACCAACATACTCAGGCTTTCCTATTGCCAACCTAAACTCTGGTTCCGTACCCTCACGATCATCAAACACAGTGAAACCCTTTAGCGTTGCTGAGAGGAAGCCTTCTCCTAGTGTATTTGACTTGTACAGCAACCATGCACCGCTAATCTGTACAACAGAGTGGTAGCATAATAAACCAAGAACAATTATATGTATATAATAATATGTACTCTTTTCTCAAAACGTGAGCATCCACCCTATTAAATGTTCTAACACATCCTACACGCATAAACGCACCTGATACAAATTTTGACAAAATATCTTCTTAAAATAATACAGTTATTTTTTTTTTTTGAATAGAAACATTTTTATTCAAATATTTAGGATCAAAACAAGGCCATTTAGCACGCAGGAAAAAACACTAACCGGTGAAACAGACACAAGGCCACTCAACACATAACTAACCAACCAACCATAAAACAAACCCTTAAGATACTACAGCCAGCAGAATGCGCATAATTATAGGATAGGGTACATCCTTAAACGCTGGGGAAGTTGATGCCCAAAGGGCAGCCCAAAACTTCACTCTATCCCATAATTCTGCCACTCCCACTCCCTTATTACAATGCATTATGCAGAAATCAACAGAGTTTAACCCTGCCAACAGTTGATTATTTACACATGTTTTTGTGTCCCTTTTTAGTTGACTGACGGTAGTATCTCTTCTAGACTGCTGGTCCGATTTGACTGTACTTTTCTTCTTTATTAATAAAATTATCACTTTTGCGAAAAGAAAATGAAATCCAGTTTTGCAATGATGTTCAAGTACGGTGTAAATCGTAAATTAGACACAATACCAGACAATTTGAACGGAGAATACATAAATATTGATGCAAGGATTTGAAAATGATTTTAGGATCACTAAATGATATTTACGTGACATATAGGACCAAAATATATAGCATTCCCAAACGAAAAAGGCAAACAAATTATTTATTTATTAAATAAATAAATAAAAAGCAAACACGGGGTTCAGAAGATAGAAAGCATAGCAAAACAAAATACAAATTTAGTCAAGCAAGAAAAACTCTTGTGATGCATAAAACCAATGCCACCTCAATGAGTTCAATCTTCTAAAGAGAGAATATACAAATACTGTAATAAATTCCCAACAGTTAAGAAATCCACCAAATTGAGAAACTACCTGCACAGTGGCCAGAGATGCATCTCTTGCTACACCAGCATGTAAGCACAATTCAACCAAATCAATAACAACAGAGACTTTCATCATAACCCAGGCTCCCCCACTTGCACTTTGGGATTCAATACCATCTGGTTCCTGAGGAGTGATGTCTTCTTCAACATCAACTGAAGATGTCATAGAATAATGGTTCAATGGGGGTACAATACGTGGAGTTTCAGAAATATTAGACTGTGCACAATCCGTGATAATCTGATATTCCCTGTTTGACAAAGCTGCTTTCAATTTCTCCATCTGAAAAGCACGAATTCTAAAAACATTTAAATTGTGACTTCACTTATGTTTGCAGTTTTCCCAAATTTAAAATTAAAAACAAAGTTAGCTTCACAAAACGGTCAATGAACATGTAATCCATTACCTTGATTATAACCTCAATACTTGGTATTTGATGCAACAAGTCTCGAAGTGACCTTTGAATCACAACTGAAACTCCATTCACATCTTGAATTATGCTTTCACCTAACTCACCTTTAGTGCCAACATTTAGATTGATGTCCTCAACCTACAGCCCCCATCATAGTATTAATCGACATGCAGAGACAGTTAATTACAAATTAATAGATGCAAACCAAACCAAAAAATAAATATTAATTCCGCTGCCAAGCACTCCACATGACAAAGCCTTTCAAAATCCATTTGTATTGGAACCACCGTATCCCATTCCAACTAAATAAAAATTTCAGCATGGGTTTTTGTTGGTAAAAGAAAAAATAATTAAATGTATTCAATCACCTGAACTGTTAATACTTCCATATGAACAGCATTAATGTCACTTCTACTTCCACCAAACCATTTAAAAGTGTTCCGGACAGTAATATGAACAATATCAAGCTTCAAGTAGCTGAAATAGAAAAATTCAAATAATTAGAGAATGCCTATTAGGTTTATCAAATTGAGAGTTGAATTATACGAGTGCAACCACAGACAAAGATGCCAATAGTCTAAAACTAAAATCCATAAGAGCCTAGATTCCAATATAAACTTACTCAAGACTGTCAGTTCTCCGAGGCATCAAAATAATAGGCTTCCTAAGAGAGACATCCAACTTTAGGGCAGGTGATCCTTCGAAGTCACTAGTTGTAAACATCTTTTCCGAATCTGTTACTTGATCTTTTAGCTTGACGACACCTTTTGAATTGTTGGGAACAAGACCCATGAAGTAACTAGCCACCTACAAATGATTTTACAGACATAAGAGAAGTGGAAACGAACCAGAGTGCATAATGAACAAAAGAATTAAATGTATATTACCTCCTGGATAAATCGATTCAAATAAACAATGCATACTTCTGAAAGCTGCCCATAAAGGCTATACTCATAGCCTTCGTAGTCTTCATCATCAACGCTGAATGAAGTAAAAACCAACTGCATCATAATGACTGTTATTTGTAAAACTATCCCTAATACCAATAAAAGCAAACGAAATAGGAGAATAGTAAAACAGTAGAACGAAAAAGGGAAAAAAACAACTGCAGAACAGAAGAAAGTAGATTAACTGTCGCAATAATGTGGAACCCTATAGTCTCTTTATACATTTACTCTAAATTTATTCACCAAATGTCTATCCAAATTTATCTATCAAAGCCATAAACAGTAATATAAATGTTAGCTTGCCTACATGATGCAACAGTGTGGAATACGAAGGAGTCAAATAAAGTTGTTAACATTTCCTACCACCATCGCCCTTTCCTTTTCCCCACCTTCCTTCCTACAGAAATCTCTTACAAAAATTAATTACTTCTTCCTCAATCCTCCCCTTGTCATCAGTGAATGGCCCATCACTCAATTCCAAGATTTTGATCAAATTTCTTTTTTTCCTCCTATTTACCATTTTATCAACATGTTTGTACTGCCATCACCCTCATTTGCCCAAGCCACTTTTTCGCCTCCACAAATCTCCTTGAAAACAAGCCTCCCACAATTTTAGTCTTAGCTTGCCCTCTCCCTTCGGCACTCTTCCAGCAATATGTCCCCTTACTCCAACAAATGGAGCTCTTTAATTATTTTTCCTGCACTTCCCTCTTTTCCTTTCTTACATCACCTAAAACTTAACCCTAACAACCATTTAAACTCCCTACTTTCCCACCACTTCTTGAAGCAGTTCCAACCACATGTGATTAGAATCAAACAATATAGGACAACGATCAGAAACAACCCCACTAAGGGCCATCTCTCTCACATTAGGAAATCCCTCTTCCCACTCTGCAGTATGCAAAAATCTGTCAAATCTTTTGGAAGCACATTTTCTCTCATATTGGACCTAGTGAAGAGTGAAGACTGCATTGTGTAACTCGGAATTACACAAGTTTGTTTCCCTTAAGAAATCATAACACGTGCTCCTTGTCACCCTTCCTGCATTACATTTCTCTATGACAAATCTCACCATATGAAAATCCCCACTCATGCACCATCGACCAACACAACCCAGACAACCCAGCCAATTCCTCCCAAAACCTCACTATGTCCCTTGGCATACATAGAGAATTAAAAATTATTTGGTCCCTTGACCTATTCAATAACCATCAAAGAAAGCACACAAGTTACTGAGGAACATGTCTTAAAATCTTCAACAAAAAACAAAGCCTCTGGAGTGATAAAAAGAAAGAAAAGTTCATGAACGAACTTAAATTTCCATCATCAGAACTTTAGGAACATAAGCTCAAGACAGAATCTTAATTAGTTGTTCTTGTGTGATCAGTCTTTTTGTTAAATGATCATACGTTATTCTTATTGGTAGGAACATAGTGTTACCTCAACAAATGAACTGCCGCCTGGATTTCTCATATCACATGCCCAGAAGTACATATGGCTGCTAGGAAGACTCTCATCACTAATTTTAAGATTTCCAAGGGCTGCCTTAATGCTAAAAGAGGATGGGAACACCTGAAAAACAATAGGGTTTATAAACCTGAAACAGGTGGGTTTAATAAAAACAGAAATTCTAGAGGATGAATGAGGATGGACAAAGTTGAGAAAACCTTAATATCGGTAACCAAATTATCTTGTGACAAAGTAGCAAGTTTGGTTTCATCTTCATTCATTAATATAATCTGAGCGCGAGCCATATTTAATGTTATATTAAAAACCACTCTGGACTTTCCCTTTCCCAGCAATCCTTTAATTGAAGGCTCATTGATTGTCACTGGTCGTGGACTACCAACTGCATCATCTCTAGAGAGTTCCTGTTTCACAATAGCTGCTGAAGAACTGTCACTGAAAGATTCACAGCTTTCATCCTTAATGTTAATAGAATTAACAAATTCCATGATGGCAAGAATTGTTGGTCGCCGACAGAAAAATGATAGGGTAGTCAGGGTGACTGAGACCTAAAACAACCATTTAAATAATAACAAGTCAAGCAACAACATAACGGATCAAGCCCCAAATTTAACACAGAATAATACTCACCTGCATGTCTATATTATGGTATAGAGGAGAGCTTTGGTCATATCTAACTATTTGAGCTTTCACAAAACTATCCAATGAACCATTGAGTTCAATGTTCTCCTCACTTTCTTCAAGTCCATTAACCGGGAGTAGACCAGGAAAACGAGTAAAACGAGGGGATTTCAACAATAAACTTTCAGGGTCAACCAAATTTTCTGGTGCCTCGTAGAATTCATCTCCTTCAGTCGGGGTTAGTTCACTGCCATCAAAAGTCTGATTCTCTGTGGCACCAAAGGTTAAACGTGTTTCTGCATTACGGATGAACGATGTTGCCAGATAGCGAGGCTGAGACATGCTATTGCCAGAAACTAAGTCTTCAATCTCCAAAGATTTTAAAACAGTTCCAACGAACATATCACTTGATCTAACCGATACCTCAACCTGTGTCCAAAAACATAACTCTCTGGAGTCGCAAAAACAAAAACATTTACAAACATCAAAACACACCAATGCCTATTTCGATTAATGTATCACCTGGCCACCTATTGCTCGAAATTCAAATAATCGCCTTTCTTCAGTTAGGAGCACTTTCATAAAATTCTGGTCGTGCTAGAGATTAGAGAAAAACAGCTCTGTCAGATCTTCCCTTACAAGGCAAATTTTTATCAAGTACATAGTTTAGGCTTACCTGGTAACTATAACTGAAGCAGACCTTTAGTTCATCAAGAACACCAGTAATAAATGCTCTCTCCATTTTCGATAAATCAACCACATCATCTTTATCATTAAGCTCCACTATAGAATCCTCGGACTCGGATGAAGTTTCAGATAGACTAGTTACAGGAGCAGTACCCTGCATATAAAACTACTTAAGAGGCCTATGCATGTCCTTAAAAGTTAAAAGTGCTGTCATATCGAAGCCGGGATATGTCTACCACAAACTAAACAAGGATTACCGATGCACGATAGACAGCCCCCTTCAACCGGCTTTGCCAAATTTTCTTCGAATCATCAGAATCACATTGCACTATTAGTGCATTTGCATCCTCCACAACCTATATAAAAGAAATAACTAAAACTAAGTAATACTCAACAAACCATTATACAGGGGCGTTCTTTCTAACTATAAAGATGGAGTTACAACCTTGCTATTTGCTCGTGCAGCATCACAGACAACCAACACAAGATCAGCACCACCAACAGACTCTGGGGGAACTTGATATATGTGTTTTCCACTTAAGCTGCCACAAGCATATTGCAAGCATTAGTTAGAGTTAATACAAATTCTAGTATACAACATTCCACTTAATATATACTTGTTATGTTATATGAAGTGTTGCATATATAATTTTTAGTAGTTAGAAAATGTTGAGAGACTATTTTAGAATTTTCTAGAACATTATAAATAGCAGTGAATTCATATCTAGAAACAGATGGAGTTATTGGAATAAACAAAGGTGTGGATGTGGTTCAGTGAAATGAACCAAGTCAGTGGTACTTGCGTAACACAAGTAGTCTGTATAAAAGGCTACTTAATCAATTCAACTCGAGGAATGGAAGAAAAACCAAAGAATATATGCATTTTTTTAACAAATAGACAAATAAATCATTCCACAAGATTTCAATTAAAACTTTTGCAACAATGGCAAATATCTCCATCATTGTTTTTTTTCTGAATCATACTTTTTGGATATATATATATATATATCTACATATTAAGTAGATACTATCATGTCGATCACAACTCAATTTGGAAAAGTTGGCATCCGAACCTGATACACTGTTTGTACGATTTAGAGCTAGGGTTCTCAAGTACATAAAGGTAAGGCCCAACTAAGCATAGGTAGCGCCGCTGCCACACCGCTTCCCTATTCCCGAGACCCTATCATCACATTAAAATAAAGAAATGAATAAATTCTGTTTATAGGAATGGGTGCTCAAACATAGCACTATAATAAAGACATGAACTACTTTTGGGATGTGTTTTTTTGTTTAGGGGCAAATGGGAGACAAGAGGGTGGGGAGAGAGAGATAGATTGCAACCTTCCAAGCAAGAAGAGACAACCACCCCTCAAAGTCAGGCTCATTCCAAGCGCAAAGGAGATCCAAGTTCTCACCATCCTCTTCAAAAATCTTAGCAATTTGCATCAATCGATGATACCGAGCTGGAGAGAAGTGAAACCCTAATGATGGTAGCCGTACAGCGACTCTTGTTGAAGGGTAGGATGGGCTCTCTAATCGAATCTGGATGTAATAACAAAATAAAATCCAAAACCTTAATCTTCACAAATGCCACGTGAAAATAAGCTTCGTATTTAAGCTAAACAGGTCACAGTATTTTACCTGTTGAAGCTTTACAGTTACCCCACATTTATCGAATAAAGGCAACAAACTAACACCATTTAATTTGGCACAACCAGCAGAATTGTTTGAAGGAGATTGGCTCCAACAGTAGTCACCATCAACCAGAAAAGCAGATACATCTTTTAAAACCAAATTAAACTGCAGATACAGATCCAGCTCCTCCGGGGATCCACCTCCATAGTCATCCTGCATGCACTTTCAAGCTCAACATAAATGTCTGTAGGAAACAAACTCATAATTAGATAATTAAGAATTAATATTGTTGTTAACCTTGGTTCCAATAACCAAATTTCCCAAGTCAAGCATGAGTTTTGTTGGATGTGTGTTGTCGGGACAAAAATCAGTAGGAATTGTAATCTTCGGAGCCGCAATATCCAAGTCCAGCAAAAACCTAACAAATGATAACAAAACATTAATAGAATAAATACAAAGAAGCTAAGCATCACAAACTTTTATTAAGAAAAGATACAGAAATAATTGTCCACCCAAAAGAAATAGCAATTTTGAGGCCAACCAAACCCACGGCACTCCAAACAACCTGGCCCATGGGACATAACAATGTGAAACATATATTATGTTTATATATATACAAATATATGTATGTCCACTTAAAAAGGGATCCCGCTATTGTATTTGTCCGTATATAATCAGCACTTCCCTCACCCTTTTGTAATTCTACCATTAGCATGTTATGGTCAATTTTTCCTCTCATTCACGGGATCAATATAATTTTAGGGAAGGGGCTCAAGGTACTCCAGAAAGAAATGAAATAAGAACCTGGAATGGTCTTTCAATGCTCTGTTCACTTGTTGCTGAGCTGTGCGCTTGACTCCATTGATTGTCATCTGGTATATATTGAAAAAGACAGTTTGTATACCATCATTAACAGAAAATTTGATCACCATACTTGCTGCGACAGAATAACAAGCACCCACAGCTCTAATCAGGCCATGGTAAAATCATGCATATGCTGCGAAGAGAGTTGTAAAACAATATAATCATCATCTTTCACTGAATTCTTCCTAAATTATTCCATCTTGGGCATCTTTAGAAAAATCAGCACGCAAGCTGATGTACTTCATTTAGCATCCTGACAATATTCTCTACATTTTCCTGATCTTGCATCATGACATAGCCACAGAAGGAAAGTCACAAGTAACTCAATGTTGTGCCTTAGCATATAAACTCCATAAAGAACATATCCAATGGATGCATGTTTCTTTGAATATTTAATCTTTGTTCCTAAATTTTTCTACTTTTTGCTCCAAAAAAAATCTCCCAATATTGCCCCTATGACTTACATACCAATCAAATAATTGAAGTTTCCAATTAATTTCAGAAGTCCAAGCAACAATATTTAAAATTTGAAGAAAAACACAAACAGACAAAATGATGTTTCACAGACAAAATGATTGAAACATCTTGGTTAACATGTTCAACACCAGCAAGCTTGGAAAGCAGTCGAAAGAACTATTTAAGCATATTTCAAAGAACCTGCACTGCAGCTGCGGTTTCCAATGCTATCGTCTGACTAACAGCTGTATTACTTCGGAAGAATTTTATAATTTGACCGATTACGTCCTTTAGATACTGCCAGAGAGATCAAATCAGTAAACAAATACACCTTGGAGGAAGTAATAACTTTGGCGTAGCAAAAACATACAGTCACATAACAAGGAGAAGCTTTAGCAACCAAGCTCCAGTCCACATTTGCGTCAAAAGGCTTAAAACAGAATGTGCCAACTAAAGAATCATGCGCACTTGCACTCTGCAGGGAAGTAAATAGATGATTTATGGATGAAATAGGGAAATTAATCCATAAATATTGAAGAGAAAACGTTTTAAAAAATACAACACACAGCAGGAGAAAGGCCTACCTCAGCAAGGAGACCATTCGGTGTTGATAACTTATATGATCCCAATTTTATGTTGAAAACTTTTGTCTCTGGATAAAGCTTTATAAAGCAATCCAGGCCCTCACATGATAATTCAGCAAGACACTCCTGGGACTCATCAATAAGCTTAGTAGCATTATGTTTCATACAAATGCTCAAGGAAGTCTGAAGAGCATCCGCCTTGTCATTAATTACAACCGACAGCCTATCATCACTTTCCTTATACCCAATGATGTTATTTAACTGCTTCCAGTCTTCCTCGCTGAAACTAAATGGCTCACTCTCATCTATCTGAGACTGACTGCCCCTGGAACAGTAGATAGAATTAGGAAACAAGCAAACATCAGGATATACAAATACCTAGGGTGTCGAGAGACCTAGTTTCAAATTTGACGGTAAAACTATTACCATCCTATTGACCACCAAGATTTCTTTGCTTTCTGTTTCCTCAAGTCAAGGTCTGACTCTGATGACTGCTCTACAAACTTGTGAGCCAACATCCTGCATGAATGAGACCACAATACTACAAAATACTTCAAGGCAAAAATCATTTGAAGGAATGGTCTATCTACAAAATAAATGTACTATGCAGCTAAAAATGCATAGAAACACACCAGTTTCAACAGGTAGAGAGAATGGCCAATTTCATACAATGGGGTTATTCGTTTTATTAGTCCCTTAACTTAGATCCGATTTGCATTTGAGTCCCTCAATTTCCAAAATCGTTCCCGTGGTCCTTCAACTTCAGTTTTGTGAGGACAAATCATCCTGCCGTCAAATTTGTTAACTTTTCTGTTAAATGCAGGGGTAAAATGGTATTTTTATATTTTTTAAATTTTAAATTGATTAAAATATGAATAAAATATTAAAAATAAGAAAATAAATTCAAATCTCTCTCTCTCTCTCTCTCTCTCTCTCTCTCTCTCTCTCTCTCTCTCTCTCTCTCTCTCTCACACCGATTTCTTCTCCCCCTTTCTCCCATGACCACCCCCCTCCAACCACCAAACCCATCCGACAGCCACCACACTCCAACCCCAAAACCCACCCCACCGCCCCACCCCTCCACCCAGAAATCATCCCAAAACCCAACTTTCCTATGCACTGTTGTCGTCCTCTGCTTATCCTACGCACACAGCACTGTCATTGACAAGCCAACGCGTCTTTTGCAGAGAATAGACTAAGAGCCAGTAGAAAAAGAAAGGGCTTTTAGAATCCTTTGAAGAATGGCAGAGGAAGATCTTCAGAAATTATGGGACAGAATTAAATTTTGGGCATCCCTTTGGGCTTCGGTTTTGGGGCAGTTCAAGGACTATCACTACTCTACCATCATGAGAGACATGATGGCAGTCTTAAGATGATTTTACTGAAGTTTTGTGTTTTTTGTGTTTTTTAATTACAGAATTTTTTCAATCTTAGTAGGTCAGACAATCTTTATTTCTGGTCTTCTTGTTTGATTGAGGATTTTTCCTCTTGTTTATCAATACAATGTTTCTATTCAAAAAAAAAAAAAATGCAAATCGAGTCAAAGTTCAAGGACTAATATAAAACGAATAACCCTTCATACAATTAATAACTATCAGAAACTAAATACATTTACAACAAAAAAGAGTACCTCCACTGTAGTATGAGTTCAATATCAAGTCCACGATCTAGCTCCTCGATGTCTTGGTTGTCATCAACTACTGCCCGACTAGGATCAGATTTAAGCAGTGAAGCATATAGCGAGATATATCTTTTACGTAAGCTTGCGTACTTCAGAACTTGATCCCATGACAATCTCCCACTGCCACAAAGATAATGCTTTAAGCAAATATAAAAAAAATATGTATCTAAATTCAGTTTGCAGAGCATATAACGAAGTTCACTGCTTTTTCATTTGTTAACAAAATTTGCATAAATTAAAATGTATAATATTAATAAAACTAAACTAAGTTAACTGATTAAGAGAGGAAGTCCTTTTCTTTACTGTTAAAAAAAGTATTTCACTATTTTGGGATTAAAGCTCACAACATAAAATCTCATCGGGGAGGAGAATTTTCCTCTTTTTTTACAGGAAAAAACAATATATAGATAAGAAAATCCCAAACAATATGGCCACGAAGTCCATCAGAAACACAACAATTCATAAGGTAGGAGAATTAAAAGAAATTCATTGATCCTGACCTTGCCTTCTTCATTTGGTCAGAAACGACTCTATAAGCATACTTCCACCAGGACCTAGGATCAGATTTCACAGAGACATGCGGACGATAATGAGCATACTTCAAGCGCTGATTAAATGCTGCAAAATTATCAGCTAACTTTAGTGCATCCCTGTATCCATCCTGCAAACAAATAGTACTCAATTGCTTTTAAAACAAATCACGTTACCTCCCAGCACTAAATCAGAAGGAATAGAAAATGAAAATGAAAATGAACCTTTGGCAAACAGAGAGTCACATCATCCAAATTAACTGCTGCTTTGTGTAAAGGCTGGCCACTGTCAGCAAATTCATTTGGCTGTAGTTTTGAGTACTTGGCATTTCCAGACACAGGTTCCAGTATGTAAGTGTGCTTTTTTATTAATCCATCTGCTGGTTTACCATATTTAGTGCCAAATCTAAAAACCTGAAGTGCCAAAAAGGTAATATATAAATATACGCATGTATGTGCATGCAGGTACAGAGCCTCTATTTCTAAAAGAGGATTGGGCATATACCTGGACCCACTCTGATGGAAGCAAATCCTCCCATGGCTTGTTAACATGCCATGGAGAAATATCAGAATCCAGATAAAGTGCAAGCCGATCAAGTTGAACGGACTGAAAATGACAGAATATAGCATAAGCAGAAAGAAGGGATCAATATATCGATGAAGCCAAGTTATTCACACGTACAAGAAATGCTTAGTTGTTCTAAATTTTTTTCTTAAATAGACGCCTTTAATCAGTATTTGAAAGAATCTCAGGGATATATGAAGTCAATTTTAAAAAATCAAATGACATGCAATAATCAAACGGTGACTTCCCATAACATCAACCTGGAAGTATCCATTATTGAACTTCTTAGTCTATACATTTATATTTTATATTTTTGGTAGTTTGGTGGAGAGATATCTAAGGATACTTGATATTTGTTGGAGGGTTCAATTTTTGGCATCTTTCTGGGCTACAGTATCTGTAGAGTATAGGGACAACTCTTTTCCTGTTGTTTTTTTTATTGGATAGCTGTAGTGTCTTAGAGTTTGTTCTCGCTGTATTTGTTGTTTAGTTGTATCTTCTTTGTTGGGTCTGTTGTCCATAGATTTTGTTAGTTAGGAGCTGGAGGTCAGTGGACACCTTGTCCTCTGATGCACCAGCATCTTAAACATGCACAAAAAAAATATCTGAATACTGCTGTGGAAATTAGAATTTCATATAGTATGATAACAAGGAACCTTCTGAATACGGTCTAGAGCACCCCCAGTGACAAAGGTTTCCTTTCCATTTTCATCAACTGTCATAGCTGAAAGTCTTTCCAAGGTTATGCCTGCTGCAAACGGATGGCCAGGATTGCTACACCATAGAAGACATAAAGCATAAACCCAAGACATAATTAGGATTGCTACCCAAGACATAGTTGACTGAAAACAGACTAACTAAAAAGAATAAAACACTCAAACAGGTTTTTCTCTACCTCTCAAGATCCTCATATCTGATGTGAATATTTGAAATTGAAAGTTTCAAATTTCCAATTATTGTGCTGATCAGGGATCCCAACCATGATGTATTCTTCAAAGAGAAACAAATTACAAATAGTAAAATGATATCATAATAGATAAAGAAGATATGAATTCCAGAAGAAGAAATAAAGCATTAAAATAATCACCCATAGATCAGATTTTAAACCCATATGCTGGAGCAAGGAAGCCTAAAGTTAAGGTAAAGCCATGTTCTAAAATACAAGCAGACTTGGATTATGTTAAACCCTACCATTTCTGACTTTAGTTGCTGCGTCCTCTCCAACAGCTTCATTTCCATTTCCTATTTACAAGGCAAAAAACACATATGATCACTCAAATATGTAGTGGCAAAGAACACATGAATTCCACCACATAGATTAATGTGTCTTACCCGCACTCGATTCTTCTTAGCTTCCTGCACAGCATCCTCACTAAATCCTTCAACTTGGGTTTCGGGTTCAGCTAATAGAAAAATGCGATCCAAAGAAACTAAAACTGGATCCTGGCCAAGCCTGCTCCATGGAACCTTCGTTCAAAAAAAATAATAACCTCATTGGAGAAATACAGTTAATAACAAATATCATAAGAAAACTTCTCAAAACCAAATATTATAACAATATTCCACACAAACAAAATATACCCAGTAAATTAGAAAATGAAAATGTCTAGTAATAAAAAAGTACATACTAGGTGAAAACTGCAATTATCATATTATATGTTCATGTCAAAGTTAAGATGCATAATCTATATCAACTAAACATCAAATACCACTTTTGGAACAACTAAAAATATTACTCCAAGAAATGGAAATGAAGTCAAATTTCACAGCATTTCGTCCAATACAAAGCTGAACAACATTCAAAAAAAAATAATTCAACACAATTATAAAAAAACCAATGATAGCCCCGCACCTTAAGTTTCACTGATCCAAGAAATCCTGCCTTAACCTTCACTGGCAATTTTAATGCATTGAGTGCCTCTGGCTTCAACTGCATATTTTTTAGCTCAACATCACCTGATTTGCATTTTAGGTAATAAGTACATAATTAGCTTCTCAGGCTCTATCATAAGAATTTGATACTGCTGAACATGCACAATAGCATTTCTCTAACCTTAGAGTAACCGCATTTATAAAGCCAATGACAACTTAAAATGTACAATAAACTAAAGAAACCACAATTTATAAGTGATGGAGAGCATGTCAGTCATATTCAGATACATTGTTCCGTTGCTTCAAAGCAAAGGTAAAAGTTGTTCAGAGAAGCATAGATGGCTTGGGATGCTCCAAAGGGGTGTTATACTTGCTGAGAGCAAGGGTTTCAGTGGAGCGAAAGGGACCAAGGTCCTATGGAGCTGTAGATTTTGGCTATTTTATGGTTCATTTGGATTGAAAGTAACAAACGAATCTTTAAGGCTTTTAGAGGGACGGGAGTGTAGGTATTGGGGGATGGGGTGATTTTTCGGTCCTCTTTGTGGGCATCTGTTTCAGATACTTTTAGGGGCATAAGGCTTTCATCCATTTTGTTGGATCAGAAGGCATCTATTACTTAGGTGTTTGTATAGCTGAGTATGGTTGTTATTGCTCTGTATGCTGTAGTCTGTATTGCTGAGTATGGTTGTTAAGTGCTGGTTACTTATGTTTGATAAAACTAATGGGTGTTCTGATGGTTGAGTTTGGTATTGAAGTTTGTTTCATTGCAGCCAAAAGTTTAAAAACTGCATGTATATATGTATGTGCATGTGTGCATTGGTGCCAAGTTTTTTGTCATTAAAGGTATCTAAATCCTACATTTCTAATGTCCCCCTTCAGAGATTTTCACTAAAATAATAACCAAAAAGAAAACCATTTAGTCATTTAAATTTGATCACATAAACACAGAAATGATCATCATGATCAAATGAAGGTTAGACTAAAGCATGTGCATAGCTACTTGCATAAGGTTTTCAATTTGAAACAAACCCAAGTAGCTAGTAGAGTGTCACTATTCAAATCATCCAAATCAAGTTATCTTCACTAAAGCCCTCAAAACCTGCCATTGGCACCAAGCTATCCTAAAACCCAAACAAAACCCTTTTTAACATCACTCAAAACGCACCGTTTGGGACCATTTCAAATTCAATCCACAGAAAACAACTCAATTCACAATCAAACCAATCAAAAGCACAAAACCAAAAGCATCAAGAAAACACTTTTCACAAGAAGCGAAGAAAGAATCAAAAAGAAGAAGACGAAGCAGCAAAGAAGCTACTCGAACCTTGCCACACGCTGATCTTGAGGGCCTCCTTGTTGAGCCCCTTCACGTAGTTGCCGAGGTACCTCTGCAAGAGGTTCGCCACCTGATCCTCCAACATCTTCGAGAAGAGTAGTCGAAAATCGCTACTTCATTCCGCGATTTTTATCAGAAACCGCGAGAGCAAGAACTGTGGAAATTAAATTTTCAGAGTGAGAAATCGAACAAGGTAAAGGCGGTGCTCGCAGAATGATAAAAGTTTCCAGACCACGCTACGTACGTGCACGACTAGAAGATGCCGCTCTGAGTTCTGTTCCTCTGCTTACCTGATCAGTTTCTAATTACGATCCGTCCAATGATCTCTCGACGTGTGTGATTTTGGGTTCTTTGATCTTACGTGGCGGGTTATTGAGACGATTTTTTGCGCGGACTGTTCGTTGGGAGTTGGAGATTGGCGGTAGAAGGAAGTATCAGGTGAGCTGGGTATCGGTGGTTTGTGTGGTGGACACGAAGGTGAAGTGACGTCGTTTGTCAGACGGGTCTTTGTTTCGGGCCCCAAATGTGATTATTGGGTTTTGGTTTTATTACCATTTTAGGTCTCTGTTTTGGACACACTGCCACGTGCCATAAATGGTCCAAGCGTAAAGGGCGTTACGGCACCTCGCCCCTCTCTCACGTGGTGATCTTCTGCGATGTGGATCCTGTTATAAATCTAGTGAGAAAATGGAGAGAAAATTGGGATAGAGAGAAACTGATCTCAGAATGTTTTAGTTCTCAAAACTGTCAATTACAATGGAAGGGTTCTCACTCTTTTGTAGGCAGAGCCCCTTCCAACAAGGTGGAGTAGGTAAAGCTCCATCCAACAAGTGGTGGAGTAGGTAAAGCTCCATCCAACAAGTGGTGGGCTCCACCTTATTATTTACAACACTCCCCCTTGGAGACCACAAATGATACAGAATATGTCTCGTTAAAAACCTTGCCAGTAAAAACCCAGTGGGACAAAAACTGGACAAAGGGAAAAAGAGTACATAATCATGTGTAACATAAAATTTTAGGTATATTGACGCGCGTGCGACACTGCCTCGTTAAAACCTTGCCAGGAAAAACCCAGTGGGATAAAAACCAGGACGAAGGAAAAAGAGTACGGTGTTTGAAGATCATTATTGATGGTGCGCTCCCCCTGATGCTTGGCAAAAATATCTTTAAGTCATGCTGTTGATCACCTTTCTGAATATCGTAGTTGACACTGCTTCTGTGAGTCAATTTTAAGCGACACTGCCTCGTTAAAACCTTACCAGGAAAAATCCAGTGGGATAAAAACCTGGATGAAGGAAAAAGAGTACAGTGTATGGAGGTCTTTATTAGAACCACGCTCCCCCTGATGAATATCTCCCCCTGAAAAATTTAGGACTAGCTTTTGTCCAGTAATCGATCATAAAGATTTTCATGGTATACCCTAAACCCTTGAGCGACACTGCCTCGTTAAAACCTTACCAGGAAAAACCCAATGGGATAAAAACCTGGATGAAGGAAAAAGAGTACAGTGTGGAACTGAGCTCTATCTGGTCTAGTATACTTCCGGAAAAACATTTAAGGACCAACGGATAATCCTCATAAAAATGCTTCAATACTTTCTTAGTATAAGCAAGAATCTCGTTGGCACAATGTTCGATCCTTAAGTCGAGACAAATATTTCGTGAATTCTGCAGAATCTTTAATGTGTTGCAATCACATTATAATCAATGTACTCGCTGAGGTAATTTATGCATATTAATATTGAGTACAAATTTTGTGCTTCAAGCACATGTCCTTTAGGGACTTACTTTATGCAATGTCAATCCTCTCAACGGATTTTGTCTAAAAAGGGATTAAGCTTTATGACACATTATATAGCTTTAACCCAGCTATTTATACATCTTTAGGGAATCGCTTCTGACGATATGCTCCGTGCATTTAATAACCCTTAAAGATAATATGTTGGTCTCCGCAATTGTGTAATAAGGGGGGGGCACAATTGAATCTGTAAATATGAAGAAAACCCAACATTCCTTGTTTCTGCCAGAAACAATGTGTCATACAAAGTAGGTATATTCCCTTTTATTCCGAACACCCAAATATAACTTTCAGTATTAACAAATTTTGGGGTTCGTATTGTGGGTTTGTTCTTTCACGTTCATTCTCTTTTATAATGGAATTACCTCGTTCCATTTTGGCCAATGATATTGTCGACATTTAATAATTGAACGTGGTTCCAATCAACACAGCCCATTGATGATTTGAGTAGCTACTCCAAAACCAAAAAATTGTCATTCATCAATTCATGATCTCACAATTCTCATATGCATGCGCATGCATCAATTATAAGCATTTCTTTTGCTTTTGGGTACCCGAGCCACTTCATGGGGCTTTTATTATGTGAGAATGTGGATTATAACCTCCATTGGAGCGTTATTTTACATAGGGCGTGGAAAATCTACATTTAGGGAGTTGGAACATTTAGAACCCATATATCTGTCATGCTGCAGGCATGCCACAGATTAATACATACATGTCAATTAATTTCTGGGACTTTAACCCATATAATTTGCTACGCATTAGGCGTGCATAATATCAATATTGACATGTCAAAGGATTGTCCTTTCGGGACTTCAATCCATATCATTTGCTACGCAACAGGCGTGCACCCATATATCTGTCATGCTGCAGGCATGCCACAGATTAATACATACATGTCAATTAATTTCTGGGACTTTAACCCATATTATGGGACTTTAACCCATATAATTTGCTACGCATTAGGCGTGCATAATATCAATATTGATATGTCAAAGGATTGTCCTTTCGGGACTTCAATCCATATCATTTGCTACGCAACAGGCGTGCATAATATTGATCACTGCTATACCCATATTCTGTTCTTATGGGACTGTAATCTGTGGCAGTGTATTATCAATGTATCCAACTTGCAATCTGTAAAATTTGCATTAATAATTCATGGATACATACAAGCCATTCTTTTGGAACGGACTTATCTTCCCATTTGGTTACCTTTCAAGATAAAATATCAAATAAGTATATAAGCAAAAAATAACACAAGTATTGCTTACATCCTTAGGTGGGAGAAACTTTTCTCAAGTATCATTCAAGCTTGTATCGGCCCAGTAAATGTAGCGCTTGATGATCTAGTTATATCCTGCAAGAGTAAAATCACAACTCTTTTCTTGATAAGAAAAACAAGTAAATATCGCATCACTAGGTATGGAGAAAACTGGATGTCTTCTGCAAAGAAAATTTCGTTAGTAACACATTTATACACAAATACAATGAATAGGTAGAACAGGTGAATTTCAAATTAACCATAGAAAAATTGCGAGATTCTCGGGGTACTTTTGAAAAAGTAGCTCCGTGAAATCCGTAAAGCAAGATCGGCTTTTGATGAAAATAATACTTTGAAAACGCCGAAAGTGCCGACAAACATTTAATGGAGGTCACGTGAAGTTTTGGAATCTGGGAAAGAAAAAGATAATATGGGGATCTGAGATAATACTGGGATCCTGGAAACTGTAGCCATATTTCCTCCTATAGATATGGCCTTTGCAAAACTTGATTGGAGCAACTGCGTTTCAACTTGCTCCTTTCCTGTTATAATAATTGCTCACATTCTTAAAATTTGCACCTGTGGTTTTTACGTCTTTTCAAAATGACGGTTTGGAACCTTGTGCCTTATAGGTTCAAATGACCACATCGACTCTCCCAAATTTCATATTTCAACGTATGGGAGCCCGGAACTTATGGCCTGGGCTAAACACAAACTCAGAATTTATTTGCCCTTTTCAAAATGGACATGAAATATGAATTGAGTAAAAGCCACGCTAATATCTCATATATTTGGGTTCATGAGCTTCCAACCCAGATATAACAAAATATGTGTGGAGCCTCAATTCATCATTCTCTTATGCCAAAGAGATATGTGGCGTACCACAATTTACAATAATACCTCAAGGGTTGTCCATTTAATTGTTGGAACTTCAGGTTCTCAACACTGTTAGATTTTGAACTTCTGGCCAAAATCACATATTCTTATGGTATGGACATTCAATCCCCTTAGATTTTGAACTTCGGGCCAAAATCACATATTCTCATGGTATGGACATTTTTACAATTTTCTGTACATATTTCTGGACTTCAAGCCCTTACATAATTGTCCATATTTTGAGGAACTTCTGGCATCTCATTTAATTGCTCATCCATGAGTTTAAGGAACTGCAGGTTCCCTTTTGAATGGTGATGGTTTACCCAAAATGGTAAATATTTATGCATACATCACTATTCATGTATACGGCACTATTCATGTATACAGTACATTTGCCAGTACAGTTATCATCCATGTGTACGGCATTATGAACCAATACGGTACTGTTACATCATTAAGGAATCCCAGGTCCTTATTTACATGTCAGGGATCAAGGACCCTCAAGTCCGATCACATGTTTACAAATATAGTGCCGGAGAGACTGCCAGCTCTCACATTAACATCATCATCAAGGATCTTCAAGTCCTGATGTAATTGTATGATGAGGATCAAGGAACTTCTGGTCCTGATCTGTATACTGTAAAAACATTCAAGTCCTGATGTAATTTGTATGATGAGGATCAAGGAACTTCTGGTCCTGATCTGTATACTGTAAAAAAAAAAAACTCATCATACAGCACATTTAATCCATAAAATAAATTGCTGGTAAATAAATTACTGGTATGGACGATAAACCCGCACCATACATTTAAATAAAAGTAAAGGCGTGGACGATAAACCCGCACCACCCTTTTAAATAAATGTAAATGTGTGGTAAATTAAATGTGCTTGTATGGGCACTAATTCTGCTCCATACATTTAAATAAAAGCAAAGGCGTGGACGATAAACACGCACCACCCTTTAAATATTGCCGTATGGGTAATAAACATACACCATACCATAAATAAAACAGATAAGCAAAGGCGTGAACGATAAACCCGCACCACCCTTTAAATAAATGTAAATGTACGGTAAATTAAATTCGTAAAGTAAACGTGCTTGTATGGACGATAAACCCGCACCATACATTTAAATAAAAGTAAAGGCGTGGACGATAAACCCGTGCCACCCTTTTAAATAAATACTGTTGTATGGGTAATAAACCTACACCATACAGTAAATAAAATAAATGTGCGGTAAAGTAAATTTGCAGTAAAGTAAATTTCATAAAGTAAAGAGTTAGTATTAGTAACGGTCTCCCACTGATAATATGTTTAGTATTACCAAGGGTCCATTTTTGTTAATGGTTAGTAAAAGAAAAGTAGATAAATATAATAGGAAATAATAGAGAAGATAAGGGAGCAGAAATCTTATCGCTTATTCTTTCGCTTATGCCCTTGCTGAGTGATCCCCCTTTCTTTTTTTTCTTTCTTTTTTTTTTAATATATATATTTATTATTATTATTATTATTATTATTTTTAATGTTTCGGTGGGTGGGGCTGTAAGCATGCGTGTCCGACAGCATGTGCTGTTCTTTTTCGGTGGTGCTGCTCATCAAACCTGGTATCTGTGTACCTCATGTGCTTATCACTACCTGGAGTAGCTGTGCCTCTGTGGAGCTCCGCGTGAGATTTGTTAACAATATATCAGATCTGCAGCTTTGCCTGCTCCAAGACCCGTAGTTTTGGTAGGGGTGTTTACAGAGACAAACACTATATCAGCTTCACCTCACACGTCCAGATCCGTTCTCTTTATCTGTGACCAACAACAACACAAAACACGAACCCAAAAGCTTCGAATTTCAAAATTGAAAAAGCTGAGTGGTCGCGACCTTTCTCTCTCTCTGCATTTTCCATTTTCTTCTAATTCGTTCAAATTGTTGATTCGTACATAAACATACTCGCAGTTCACACTCTACGACGTCGTGTTGATCATCAACTCGGCGAGAGAGATGGTGGGGGGGTATAGCCATGGATTTCTCGGCCAACGAAGCGGCGTCGTTCTCCTCGCCTCCAAGACTTCCCATGAGGCTCAGACGTCGGCTGAGCCTTGTCGACTGTAACAAGACTCCATACCCGCCTCCACAATGCTCCGCCAGCGCCTCATCCAGACTGTCCGAACTCGCGACGGTTCAGCCACAGGTCCGAGCCGATGGACCTGCCCGGGCCACGAGGAGCAACCCAAAGGTTACCTCTTCAACCGGACCCCGTTGTCCCCAGGCCAGACTCGAAAATGGGAGGACTGGGAGCTCCCTTGTTACGTCACCAGCTTCCTCACCATCGTTATCCTTGGCGTCGGCCTCAACTCTAAGCCTGATCTCAGCATCGAGACCAAGCACTTCAGGTGCATAAGAGGCCAAGTACCATTCTCTGCTTTCAACTGGGGCTGTTGGAATGTATGCAGGACAGTTGGCCAGGCTTAGGGGATGCAAGGTCATTTGTCGTGTTCCTTTTGCTTCTGATTGGATCTGAGTTGATTTTTTATTTTTTTTCAATTCGGGATCTGGAATTTGGCTCGCTGATATCTAGTAAACAGTCCATGGCCGAAAGCAGCAAACGCACCGTCTGGACAAGGATAGTGATACAGCACCGCTGCTTTCATGGGTGGAGGTAGCAGATCATTTCTCGGATCTAGCATTTTTCCCCTCTCTGTTTCTCTCTGTGTGTGTAAGTTTATCTGACTGGGTTTCATCAGAGAACTCAGCCGGTTAAAGACTCGTGCTGATAACGTGTTATAAATCTAGTGAGAAAATGGAGAGAAAATTGGGATAGAGAGAAACTGATCTCAGAATGTTTCAGTTCTCAAAACTGTCAATTACAATGGAAGGGTTCTCACTCTTTTGTAGGCAAAGCCCCTTCCAACAAGGTGGAGTAGGTAAAGCTCCATCCAACAAGTGGTGGGCTCCACCTTATTATTTACAACAGATCCCAAGTTTTCTTTTTCTTTTTCTCCTTTTTCTTTTGGTTAGATTCGAAGATTTTCTTTTCTTGTTTGTCAGAATATGAGAAATTACAACAAACACTAATCCAATTTGTAGAAAGCTGGCAAAACAGAAGAGGGTAGAAAAATCATTACAATTTGTAGAAGAATACTAATGCATCACTCGCAAACTCATCTCCTAAAAGTTTCTAGTTATATGATAGGGTTTTAGATTTATGTGGTTCTTGAATTTGTAAACGAGTTGCATTTTGATTTTTTAATAACTAATTTATTTGTTTTAATGGTCTTTCCGCTCTTTATTTGATTTTGGTTGCAAGACATTAAGGCTAGTATGGCGATGGTCAATGTAAATTGAATTCATTGAACAAGATTAATAAAGAGTGTTTGGAGTTTCACATACATGTGAAACAAGAACTCTGAATTGTCATAATTCAAATAAATCATTCAATCTAAAGCACTATAGTTGTCTTTTTAAGTGTCGTTGATCTCTTATGATACAACGAAATTGTAAACCCACATATTTTTTAAATATATATATTATATATTATTTTGGGAAAATTAAAAATTTTGTTACATATTTAATTCATAACCTAGATAGTTAAATCTATATATATATATATATATCTTATTATATGTGTGTGTATTACATAAATATCTTATTCTATTATATATATATATATATATATGGATATGTATTAATAGAACTTTTTAGTTAGTTTTGTCAATTCATAGACCTTATTAATAGTCCTTGTACATGTCAAAGTGAAAACCATGTTAAGTAGTAAGGTTAGCCAACTCACCAAAGAGAAAAGAATATGATTGGAGGAGTTGGAAGAGTCACAAAGACATTCTTCCTTATCTGCTATATATATTACTTGGTTAGGAAGTGTAAATCAATCACCATTACACCATCCAATAGGAAGTGTTTCACTGCCGACTTATTTCCTTATATATAGGAAGAGAGTTGCACATCAAATGAAAAAAAAAACAACAAGAGAGAAATAGTGGTAGAGAGGAGTAAGAAAAAGAGTGAGAAACTGAGTTTGTGAATGCGGTGGAAAATTAAGAAACACCTTACGTTTTTAGCAAAAGCTTTGGTGTCAAGATATGGGTTTCAATGGGGCCTTTTGTAGAAATTGATCTAATTAAATTTCGTGAGCTCTATATTATGTGTAATGGATATTTTTTATATTGGATGTTTATAAATTGTTAACTATTTGGTTAATGTGGTATTGTTTAATTTACGTATTGGAAATTTATGTACTCTTAACTATTTGAACAATGTGGGCATAATTATATGTGCATTAGTGATGTTTTAAATGGCTACATGGTTGTGAAGGGTATAATTATATCATGTCATGGAAATTGGCTAGAATTCTGGAGTTGAGAAAATAATGGTGGAAAAGAGGGTAATGGAAATAATTTTTTGTGTAGTTGAGTCTAACTCTTGGCATGTACCAGGTCTCAGGAATTCCACAATGCACATGGTTTTTTGGGTGATTTGGGACTGGCGACAAGGAGTTAGACAAGATGACTAACAAAAGAAAAATTATAGAATGATTGAAATGGGTGTAAATTCATATAAATGGGCATTCAGGACCAAGTGGTATAAGCATGGTATGGGATGTGCAGGTCTGTTTGTCCAGTTCTATGAATTAACAGGATTAGATGAAGAGTATTCATGCATTGTTATTAATAATATGATATTTGGTTGTATGATTATTTGTCACTTAATTTAATTATATCAATGTACAGTAAAAAGGTTTATGTCCCTACTGAGCTGTGGTTTCGCTCACCCCCTAATAGATTTTGCAGTACTGAACCTAAAATCTAGAGCTTGTGATGATTTTGGCATGTCTATAGAGTGTATTATGTACATAGCTTGTGGATGAATAATAAGCTACTCTTTCAGTGAACTCTCGAGTAGTTCTAACTTGTAAAATAATGTAAAAATTTTAAAGTTTCAGATGTTGTCGTTTCCGCGTTTCTGTTGAATATTCTATGTGAAATATTTATTTTATTTATTTAAATGTTTCTTCACATTTGAGTTATAGTTTTTATTAAATTCTATAATTAAGGTGTGAATCACGTCTTAACCTAAAGTTACGTAAATCCGTGGGTTGGGGCGTGACAGAAATCATGGCCTAAGAAGAGTGTAACTCAAGTATTAGGTTGTACACTATTCTACTTAGACTGCTAAAAGGATGTATTGCTAGTTATCACTCATGGTTTGTGTTAAGATTTCAGAGGGACAGACTCTTGGCCCACCATTAGTAACATCGATATTGTCCCCAACTTAACCACATGTTTGGTATAAGTGGGGTTTTATATAAAAGGCCTAGGTGATATTAATAGTGGAACCATACATTATATATTATATTTTATTTAGTCAAGTTTTCGATGTGAAACTTATATTCTTTAACACGCCCCCTCACATGAGACCACCACATAGTGGGCCACACGTGGAGCCAAGTCCACATCGGAGTCAATCATTTAAGTCCAACACATGAACAACACGTATTGGGTAAGGGGTAGGGGTAAACATTCAAGCCTTACATATGAACACCACATATATTGGGTAAGGGTAAAGGCCCAATTCAGTCCCAGTCAATAAACTCGCTTTGATACCATGTTAAACAAAGTAGGGTAAATATTCAGATATGCTCACCTATGCTCATATTATTATTCTTCTCCGATATTGAGGTATTTATACAAGTACAAAGATGTGTTAACCCTAAATAAAATAGGAAATATATCTAAATTACAATAGGAAGTAAATCTCTATTACAATAAGACTAAATAATAATTGGTAAGTAACCAAAATTCTAATAAAATAAGGAACCAAAATCCTAACTAAGTAAGGACTCGCCAACACTCCCCCTCAAGTTGGGCAAAGATATTTCGCACGCCGAACTTGACAAGCGAGTCACAGAACACCATACTTGACAAGCACCAATTGTAGAGAAGGTCTTTTCATCAACCACGAGTGAAACAAGTGACAAACTAAAGCAAAGTTCGCATTGAAAACACAAGAGCAAACCGTAAAAAATAAGGCACATAGCAAAACACAGAAACCCTGTGAGCATGGCAATATATAAGGCAGAACACAGAAACTCTGTGAGTACGGCAGCAGGTAAGGTAGAACACAGAAACTCTGTAAGCACGGCAATATATAAGGTAGAACACAGAAACCCTGTGAGTACGGCAGTAGGTAAGGTAGAACACAGAAACCCTGTGAGCATGGCAGTAGATAAGGCAGAACACAGAAACACTGTGAGCACGGCAATAGGTAAGGCAGAAAACAGAAACCCTGTGAGGACGGCAGTAGGTAAGGCAGAACACAGAAATCCTGTGAGCACGGCAGTAGGTAAGGCATAACACAAAAGCCCTGTGATCACGGCAGTAGATAAGGCAAAACATAGAAACCCTGCGAGCACGACAATAAGTAAGGCAGAACAAGAGGCAAGTGAAGAAATAAAGGCATCAACATTGGGAATGATGATGGATGGTTGGGTGGCGGCATCGGAGGCAATAGCAAGGTAGGCGGCAGCAACGGTAGCAAGGTAGATGATGGTGGCGGGCTAGGATTATGGGCTAGGTGTATAGTGCAGCAGAAATATGTATTGTTTAAGGTTAAGGAAGAGACAGATAAAAAACATGGCAACATCATCAGCAAAAACCATAGCAACGAAAAGCGAAGCAAACAAAGGCAAGGTCAATGGTCATGATCGCAGCGGAAAAAACACACCAGCAAAGGCACGAACACGATAGAAGCAACAACAACAATGTCCCCAGCAAGAGACAACAAAACTAACAGCAGTAAGAGCAACACAATGCACTGGCACCAGCAAGAGCAATATAAGATATTAGCACCAGCAAGACAAGGCAAGGCAAACAACTGTGGCAGCAGCAACAACAGAGACAATTTCTCTTCACTCTCCCTCTCCCCCTAAAAAGAAGGGGTCGATAGAGCCAAATGATCAGTGGTACTTGAGAAACGGACATGGACAATCAACCATGATAGATAGGTAGGTGAATTGCAATGGAATAGATGAGCAGCAGTGCCACTTCCCCTCAAATCCGACGATGTATGAGAGTTGAGATTTGGAGAAAGTAACACCTTAATAAATAGAGAGACAAAGGCCAGCTATGAGAAGGCTTGGCTAGCTGTGACGAGGCTTGCAGAGGTTTGAGATGGCTCGATGAGCAGTGACGAGGCTCATGGAGGAAAGAGATCAGGCCATCAATGGCCAAGGGGCGTGTTGCCCATATGGTATACATTTAAAAGAGAGGCTCGACTGTGAGCGCAAGAGATTGAAACTAACATGGGCTCAATCTGATTTTAACATAAAGCAAGCTCATAGAGAGATGAAAAGTAAGAGAAAAAAGGCAGCAGCAGGCATAGGTAGAGAAAAATAAAGGTAATGACTCAACATAAACATGGCAAGGACAGAGACAAGGGTAAAATTGCAGAAATGTGCGGTTATGGCTAAGGCATAAGAAATATATGTTGATTATTAAGGAAAGGAGAAACGGGGATTTACAGCAAGGTGAAGACCTATGATGGGTTAGGAATAAGGAATGCCAATGAGTCTCAATTTGTCATAGGATCTCAAGGATTAGTAACCTGGCTCTAATACCATGTTAAGATTTCAGAGGGACAGACTCTTAGCCCAGCACTAGCAACATCAATATTGTCCCCAACTTAACCACCTGTTTAGCAGGTGTGGGGTTTTATACAAAAGGCCTCGGTGATATTAATAATGGAACCATTCATTGTATACTATATTTTACTTAGTCAAGTTTTCGATGTGGGACTTATATTCTTCAATATAGTTTGATCAAAGATCAAGATTATTCAAGTCTTCTTTGGCCACTCATAAGTATTAATGGTAATCAATTCATATTAAAATGGAAAATACATTCGTATTTTATTAAAATGAGTTTTTAAGTGCTCACTGTCTCCATAATTAGAGAATCTAAATGATTGCAAACTATCAATGGGTGTATTGCGTAAATCAATTAATGAAGTGGCACATTTGTTTTTTTTTAAACAAAAATACAAGTGATGGTCTAAATTACAAAAGTAAGGGATTTCTCATACACACTACCAATGTGGTATAGGAGTTCGAACTTGAAATCACTGATCTGCAAGTTAAGGACCTTTTCCACTAGGTTAGACCCCGTTGGCGCCCCTTTTAGTACACTCTCACGCGTGCGCCAATTGGATTTTTTTTACTAAGTTTTATAAATTAAACAATTTAATATTCAAATGGTAAGTTTTGAAGGTAGTTGTCTCCTGCTTTTATGGACAACTGCAGTACAATTTTTTTTTTATAATTTAAATACATTGTGAATGTTTTATTTAGTCCCTATTTAATAAAGCGTCTTATGTTTTAGTATTTTTATTAATCAATAGAAATTTTGAGGATTTTGAATGTTTCACTTTTAAGATGAGGATTTTGAATGTTTCACTTATAAGGCCTTCTGCCTAGATTACATGATGTGGTTATAAGTTCAGGTCACATTCATTGGGCATGTGAACTGCATTCTTAAGAGCTTCATGTTCATCCACCATGTCGCAATTTTCTGAAACATATTTCGAAATGGATTCCGATTCGGACGCTGTGGTCTGGCTTTTTGGGCTAACCCTTTAAAGATTAAAGATTTCCCTATGATAAGGACCAAGAAGTTTAATGAGGCCTTTTCTTGTATATGTATAAATGATATATAAGACAGAAACTAGGATGATCCAGCCATAGTCGAAAACCCTATTATATATTTGAGTATGTACAATATTGAAGGAAGCACTAAATTACATTATGAAATAATTATAAATTCACAATATATAGCTAATCATCTACAAGTTCTTTCTTGGAATTTCTATGTTGTTGGACGACCAAGATTGAGCCATTGATATTGAAGTCTGAAGAAGCCAAGAGATCTCCTACTGTTCCAAGTTCAGGGCACTCTTCCCAATCACTGAGCTCGGTTGTCAATGGTGAGTGTCCTCGACCACCCCTCCCTACTATAAACAGAGAGTACAAGTCTCCAATGTCTCTTAGGGCTGCCACTGTTTCTGCTCCATTATTTACCTGCTTCTCTACGTACCCAACTTTACCAGACGCCACATACCTACCCAACCAATTAAGACACAAATGTTTATTGAAAATATCCATATGCTTATTTTGAAACCCAAAAAAAAAAAACTATAAGAAAATTTGATTAATAGTTATTCATTAACATTCGCACTATAAGATAAATATAGAGGTGGTACGTACCCATTATAGAAGTCATTGAGAAAGGCATTGTCAATGTCATTGCCCGTTTCTAAACTCGACAAGGCCATGTAAACCTCAATATCACTATTGCCTCCCGTTTCATTCTCCACCTTCATATTCCGAGTGTTGGATGACTCCGTCGCCAAAAACCTAACCACCGTCAAGTTAACCCTTGGATGGTTTGCGATCCTTGTACTCCAAGCAATGGCCTCGCGGTCATCGGGCCCCCCGAAAAATAGCGTCGCAACATGTTGCATAATGTCCACGGTAAACAACTGCGAAAACCCTAACGCCCCGGCCAGCCCTTTCTCGACGATCATCCCGACAGAGCTCGGGGCGTGACGAAGAATCTTTTGATTCGTGGTCCGTACAGCGTCCTTCCCGGACTCCATTTTGCCGTCGATCCTTTGGTGCTTGTGAAACGGCAGCAAAATAATCGTCGCACGCAAGTCCTCGGCTGCGTTACACACCTCCTCATGTAAATTCGACAACGTGGACACGGCCTTGTTGAGGTTGATTAGGATCTGGGTCTCGGCAGTGAAGGCGTCGACGGCTGCATGGATTTCGAGGACGTCGTTGCCGCCGTAGTCTTCCTCGTCGCTCATTTCCTCGGCTTCGAGCTCGTGATACGACACGTTGGTGCGTCGTTTTTGGTTGAGCTCGATAAGGTGAGCCATGTAGGGCATGATGGATGCTGTTTGGGTGCCGCGGATGGTGGCGATGACGGAGAGGATGGCAGAGATGTGGCGGGGACCGTAGACGCAGGCGAGGAGGCGGAGCTCGTTTTGGTCGGGATTTTCGGGCTCAAAGCCGAGGGAGGTGTGTGTGTGAGTGAAGAGTTTTTCTTCTCTTCTTATTAACAAAGCCACAACTGGCCCTGAGATTACAGTGTTAATCACAACTGTTATTAGTAACAGATTGTAAGCCGCTGGGTTCCAAGTCTGAAACAATACCAGAGCATAAGAAGAAAAAGAAACTTAATTAATTTAGAGCCAGGATCTATAGTTTTGACAACAACAAAAAAAAAAAAAAGAAGAAGAAAGAAAAGGTCAATGTATATTAAGATGTACGTTGATCATATTGTTGATCTCATTTGAAGGAGTCGAGTCTGCCAAATGAAACTATTTATACCACATTTCTAATGAAGGTAGTAGGCGATGTCATCTAAAATGTGGCCGATGAATGTGGTACATATAGTTTCAGTCAAAGATTTTTCTCACACAGAGAGATGTGATACATTTAATGTTACTTGTTCTCTTTTTTTTTTTCAGTTGGAAGGTGCAAATCAAGACTGTCAAATATATAATCAAAGTTAAGAACCTTACAATTAGAGCCTTCGAGGCGCTGCCAACGAACAAGAGATCGGCATGTCCCTTCAAGTTCAACACAAAGCCAAGAAAAACCCCTTCGTTTAAAGGGATCTTCAAAAAGTGGCAAACCGCAAGAGTGCCACTAATCTTGCTGCCGAGGCTCAACAACACAAGTATGGCAATAATCAATATGTTGGTCAAGCTCTTCAAATGGCTCGCATCAAATTGGAACCCAATATAGCCAAAGTAAACAGGCAACACAAAGTTGTGGACAGAGTAAGTAAGCTTGTGCAACAAAGTTCTTGCCGTCTTGCCTTCCTTGGGGAAAGCCAGGCCAGCAACAAAACAAGCTATCACACTATTAAACATGGCCATTTCAATGAGCATCGAACCCGCGATTAGAATCGACAAAATGAGAAACACTTCTGGGTTTCTAAGGTACTTCTGCTTTCTGTTTCGTTTGTTCAACCACACTGCCAAGTACTTGAATGCGAAAAGCATGGGAACCAAGCCGAGGAGGATGAAGAAGCCGTCCCTCAAGGCAGTTAGTCTTGTGAAGGCAATGATCAGATTAAAAACAAGTAAGCAAGTGAGCTCAACGACCATGGCAGAAGATGTTGCCAAGCGGCCAATGTCTGATGTTGCAAACCTTAACTCTGCTGCTAAGCGGTTGACGACTGGTGAGGAGGTGTAGGACACCAATAGCATGGTGCAGAAGACAAAGCTAGCATTCAGCTTGGCATTCTCAGCCAGTAAGTGTTTGTAGATAAAGAAGGAGGCGGTAAGGCCGAAAAGGCTGGCTAAGAAGGCACCACCGTAGGCTACGATGCACACTACGCGCAGGTTGCGGCGTACATAGGCAAAGTCCATCTCCAAACCGAAGAGGAACATAAAGAGGATCCGGCAGAAGAACCCAAACATCTCATAGTATTCTGCAGCAGAAGCTTGAAAGAAGAATTCTTTTATTTCTGTAATATTAGACAACCCTGAAGGACCCAACACCAAACCAGCCTGTCAATTTGACATGTTATATTACCAAACTGAAAATCATAATCACCGTTTGAACAATAATATTTTACTTGAACAATGACCTAGATTGACAAAACCAACCTCATATATAAACAAGATATATAACTTGACATGTTATGTTACGAGACAATCAATTTATATCACAGGTTAGAATGATTCATATTGACAAATTTATTTTGTTTTAATCAAAATGAGATGCTTACAAGAATCTGGGCAATGGGGCCTGGTTGACCTAAGGCCTTGAGCAAAATGTGAAAGAAGTGTGAGATGACAAGGATGCAAGCTACTTGCATTCCCATGGAGGAAAGTGGGTTGACCAAATCGTCTTGGCACACGAATTTGTGAGTAGCCTCCATTTTGTTGATCAGTATGCAAAATGAGAGTCCAAGAATCAGAAATGTTGAACAATCAGATGAATTTTCACACAGATTTGTTGTCAATGGTGCAACAAGGAGGCTATGGTTGTGAGGAAAGAGGTTAATTAGTCCAGCCACCTAATGGCTTAGATCCCTTTTGAGCTTATTTTTGGAACCGTAAAAATCTGTGGTCTTAAATCCTCTTGTCCTCGTTTATCAACTTTTGAATTCTCACATGTTTATGACTAGTATCTTTTAATCCTTGCCTATTTGACTGTTTCCTCAACTTCAAATCCAATTTCTCAAGCTTTGCTTACAATATGAATACAAACTATTGGTATCATATATATGGACCGCACATTGGTGACCACATGCATATCTCTAGCCCACTGCTTTGTATATTCAATTTGTTTGTTATGCATTCAATGACAGAGATCGAACTACTGGGAATGGCAAATCTTGGCAAGAAGGGCAAATTGATGATGTGAAGTGAACATTGGGGTTTGTTTGGGCCGATACAAACAAAGGAAGGAAAAAAAACAAAAACAACCTAATCCACAAATCGACAATAACAAAAACCCAACCACCTCCAAGTTCTCCTCCAAAGCCCCTAGTTTCGCAAACGGGTTGGGATTACCATGGGAGCTCAAATCTTCTGAGGAAGAAAAATTGATAGTTACTCCTAAAAAAGGAAAATACTTTCCTAAAGAAGGAAAATACTTTCATTCTTACCATGTAACATTTCTATTAATAACAATGTGATATGTGTGCAGAAGTTTTTCTTTTTGTGTTTTTGATAAATTATTTTGGTATGTGTCAAACTGTAATTCACGGGAAAAAGGAGTATCTCCTTATAGAAAATGAGGCACAGTATCATAACAATAAATGGATTTAGCTTCTGACACTCACTGCAAAACTATAAAAATTATAAAATCCTCAATTTCGAGAGCTAGAAATTAAATTATGAGAGCCAAAATTGCTACTGAAAACAATAAGATGCGTCTCTTCAAGGGGTTTAAAGGTGAAGTTAACGAAGAGTTTAGGAAATAAGTCACTAGAGAGAAATTATGATTTGTTGCAAACCATTGAGATCCTCCTGACTTATTAACGACAAGACATTGTCTGGTTAGTAGTGTTCGTCTCTTTGTGATCATGGTTTTCACCTCCAACATTTTTTTTTTTTTTTTTTTTTGGACAATTTCACCTCCAACATTAGTTTACTTAAAAGGTTGAGTTCCAAGGTTGTTGCATGTGGCCATTGTTGCTTTGCTGACTAGTATTTGCCCCTAGTATTGGTAGAACCGCTGGCTGCTACATCTTCCCATATAAAATATATGGTTTGTTGGGCCAAATTATTTGAACTGAAAGTCCTATGATCACCTAATAATCTGCCGATCGAATTTGGTCCAACTCTCTAAGTTGGCAAGTATAGTAAAAGTGTTCCATTTCCCGAGGATGGTTTGGAATTTCTTTGTTCACCACTATCCAACTCAATTGCATGATGCTCCATCATAACTGTGCATCGTTGATGTACATATCATACCAAAATCCAATCAAATCTTGAAAGTGAATAATGAATCCCATGAAACCCCTGTTGTCAAACTAAACTCTTTTGCTAATGTCGTCAGACAATGAATTGAAGAGAGATTATAAATGCCAACGCTATGTTGTCAGACAGTGAATTCAAATGTTATGTTGTATATTGTGATTTCATTTCTAGTAAATTTATGCTTGAATGTATGGTTAAGAATCACAATTATGCAACACAAGACCTCTTATTTGACCAATTGGTAACGACGAAATAGTACATTGTGAATCGAAGCTTATGTGTCAGATTGTGTAAACTAATACTTAAATATGTGGTTCAGAACCACAATCATACAACATAAGCATTAACTTTGACAACACAAGTCTAGTATCTACCATGAAATACATTTCCCTTGCTGCAAGCATCTCTTATGTCTTATTAGAGAGATATACCTTGCAAGCCATGAAAGTGGATCTATTAAGCTATTGATGTAGTGAATCTTATAACCAAACCCCTAATCTACCTCCCCCACAAAAAGAAATTCACTATTGTACCTGAAAGTGTTGGTAAAAGCTACAAACCACTGTAACTTGTGCAGCAAAGAAACAGAAAAACTACTGTATAACTTTGATGGTAAGCAACATCATAAAGATCTTTTCAAAAAGCGACCCCCCAGTTTCCATTGCTATAGTAGATTCCAAAACACACGAATCTAAATTCCAATAACATGAACCCAACATAAGGGAAAGGCCAAAGAACAACCAAGAATGAGAGAAAATCTTACAACTTTTTCTTTTTCCATATCTTCACCACTGTAAAGCTGAAGCTTTTTGCTTGCATTACATTAGGGGAATGAAAAATATTTATATATTTATATATGGAACCAAAAATTTCTAAAAAAAACCGAGAAAAAAAGAAAAGAAATACCCAAAATAAGAGCCATCTCATAGAGCTAAGAGCACACAAAGACACACTTTTCTTCATATGTATAAAACATTCACAATCCCTCAAAAAAAAAAAAGGGGGTCTTGCTCTGCCTATTCACTTCTTCTCTCCTTGGCCTTCCAACTCTCTTGGACACAAATCAGCTCCTTTGATTTTTCTTTTTAAGCGGCTGCAACTGTGCCTGTATGGAAAGGGTAGTCTTGGTTGGTGTTGCTGGCTGTGTTGTTTGATTTCCTTTGCTCTCTTTTTCTCAAGGCTTTCATGGAAGAAGAGAGGTTCCAGTTCTTCTCCTCGGCCTCATCTGTTTTTATCTGCTCATCTCTGCACTCTTCACTACAGAATGGAGTGTCACCTCTGCAAATTTAAACCAATCACAAAATACCCATCAGAATCCATGCCTTTATTAGAGAAAACAAATCCAGATTTTTTTCTTTTCAAATCTAAATACCTATATTTACAAAAACTCAAATTAAAAATTAAACCAATGGGTTTCCTCAGATCCCCAACTGCTAATTCTTGTTTGGTATCTGAGAAAATAATTAAAATCCCTATAATTCTACACTTTTTTCTTTCTGAAAACCCTCAACCAGATTCAGATGAGAAATGAAATTATTAAACTTTATTGGGTTTTATGTGGCTAACCTGTACATGAAGATGTCTCTGTTATCACCAAGTGGCTTCTTGCAGAGAAAACAAGCTTCCAAGAAATGGGGCTGGTGGGTTTCTTCAAATCTGGCATCACAGAACCGCCCAGATCTTGGGGACAAGGAAGAAGAGGAAGAAAACGAAGCCATACCAGAGAGGTTTCTGAAGCTGCTGCTCCTCCTTGCATAACACATAGGCCTTGAAAAAAATGGGTGGTGGCTCCCAGAAAACCCAGCTTCCATGTCTGCCAGTGAGGCCAACCCATCATCTTCCTCGATGAAACAAGGCCTTCTTGCGCTGCTGGAGATTGAGTCCATGTCTAAAGCTTTGATCTTTCGTGTTTTTGTTTGAGACTCAGAAGACCCAGTTGCAATTTGTGCCCAGAGAGAAAAAAAAACCAGAGAAACAGAAAAAGATGTGGGGAAATGAGGAGAAGGTGATGGGTTTTTAAAAAGGGGTTGGTGAGGGGAGAGAGAGAGGGAGATGTAAATAACAAACAATAAACAAACGGCAGATTTGTGAAATCCGTGCTTGTGAATCCATTGGCTGAAAAATACCTGCATTGCCCAAGTTACAAAAATTAAAACTTTATTACCATTCACCCTCCATTATCACCATTATTACGTTTATTTGCCATTGTGGCGGGAATGGGCGGGGCTACTGAAGGAGTGGTATTCTTGTTGTTTCGTCGAACTTTGAGGGTAGAAGAGAAAGAGAGAATGTTGTCGTATGTGGGGTCTGAGATCTTTCACAGTTGCGCTCCCGAACTGGGTGGGGCCCGCGTCTCGCGACCCAAACGCACTCAACTATACGTCCTAACGTCAGTGTGTGTTGTGAGAGAGAAGGGCAGGTCCCACGCGCGTGAGTACGTTGCGCGTAAACGTAACGGTAACACCGCCTTTTGTCCTCCATTTGCCTTTGAAAGAAGAAATACAGATTTTTTTCGTCGTTGTCGACCCCTCGCATTGCCTCATGGCAACGGCATTCACCTTTGTTTTTGCTTTGCTTTTCATGTTTCAAAAGCTAAAACCAAGCCAGAATTGAAAATGGGAAGTTTCAATGTGGTCAATATTTCATTCATGCAAATACTCCTCTCTCATTCTCACTTAAAGAACAATGTGACAAGTAATTATAATACGGCATTGTAGTACAATCATGTGATATAATTTATTTATATATTGCAGAATTTCATTTGATGGTCTAGTTTGAATTAGATTGGAGTTGAATTTCACCCTTCTAAGTGAAACTTGTAAGACACTATATATGTCCGATTGTTGTCTAATTTAATACATTAAGTCTCAGCATACCAAACAACTCTCAAAATACTTGTCCAGACCCATCAAACGTGTTAAAAGTAAATATTAATTACACTCTAAACATTGACCGATTCCAATTTTTACTTTATTAAGAATCTAGGAACATTTCTTTTGTCATATAATAACAAATAGATATGTAAAATGAATAGTGTGGTAAATAGGAAAAAGTAGCTAGATTTTCGTTCATGGTTTGAAAGCATTGTCCCTTGCGAAATTTCAAGTCACCTTCCAAACTCCTTTTGGGTTTGGGGTTGCTTTAAAAGCTTTCAACACTACCAAATTCTTCTCCTTACCACTAATTCCATTGTTTGATTTCTTCCTTTTGGTTTGGTAAATGTTCAATTCAAGACACTTCCAAGTGATTTTTTAATTTCGTACGGTGATTCATGGAAGTCCCTCTCACGCGCCATAAGTGCAAGTCAAAGTCTCACAAATCCAATTAAGTAATTGCACCTTAATAAATAACCCCACCAGCCTCCTCCAAAACCCAAACCCACGGTTTCACTTTTTCCCACCTTGCCCCTCACTCCAACGACGTCACACACCCCAGATTCGTTTGTCGTTTTCCTAGGCCGGCGGGCCCCACTTCCCCCACAAACCATCAACGCTGGGTCCCATGGCCCATTATGGTGATGGCGTGGGCCGTGATAAGAGGTGTTCTTTTTCTTGGGATTTGTTTATTTTATTGTGCGCTGCAGCTCTTTCTCCGAGGTTTTTGTTCCCTCTACGCACGGCCGCTGCCCGCGAGAGCCCCGGGCAGCTGACCGCTCTGCCCTATTCCTTGATGATTCACCGCTGCACACGTGTGGCGGTCTGCTTGTACCACCACACCTCCTCGGGGTTCTGCGAAGCTGCCACGCGGCGCGAGCAGGACAAAAGTAATTGCGTTCACTGACTGACTCATGGTTTTACTGCCATGGAGCTTTTCCTTCCTGCATTTGTAGCCGTTGGATCGTATCACTTCACTGTCACGGTTTTAGATTTCATCCTTCTAGAGCATTCTCATTACGTTTCGTTTTTAAAAAAAAAAAAAATTTATTTATTTTTCTAAAGGACAGCAAGAGGATCTTTTGTTGTATTCGTTTCTTCAACCTTCCATTGGGGAGAAATTATATTTAACGAGAGTCCTCTTCTTCTGGTAATTAAGACAGTCTAGAGATTGGTAGGGTTTTGTTTGGTTTTTTAATTCAAACTTTAAACTACATAATGAATTAAATAATATTGCAATCTTCTGATTTTTTTTTTTTCGTTTTTAACATCAAATAGTGAACCCAAATGAATCAATAATTATCGGTTTGTTAATTTTAAGTAGTAAATGATAAGATAATTGGCTATGTTTCTGTTGAATTATATTGATAATTGGCTCTTTTTCTTCTTCTTTTTCAGCTAATTTATCGTATAAATTTTATAAAATTGATCACCATATTTTCGTTATATTCCTGTAATTCCATTTAAAATGCCGTCAAATAAAATCACATGTTCAACAAATAACTCGGCCTCTTAATCATTTCACACAATATTTTCACGAAGAATGATGCTAACTGACATCAAAAGTAAGTCTAGCTCTTATAATTGGATTTACCAAACTCGCAATTAGGGCCATTTTTGTAAAGAACATAGAGTGACATCACCAAGAGACTCTCAATGAACTTTTAATGATATCTTTGATGAAATTGCTAGGAATATAACGATTGAAGTGGACTGACTAGTTTTGTATAATTCAATGAGAATTTATTTAAAAAAGAAATCCGATAATGAATTGACATTATCAATATAGTTCAAGGAAGAAAAAAAAATGACGCAGTCATAGTAAAATGATATGATATCAATAGGAACACAAAACCTATAAAACATCCAGGACCCCATATATCAAAAGTTTGAGTAACATTTGATGTGGTTGGATTTTTGGTTTCATTTTATTTGCAAATATTTGCTCTCCTTATAAACTTTGTTTATTTATAATTAATCAAGAAAGTGTCATTATCATCGATCACATTAATATTGATTACTAAATAATTTTAAGATGACTATAAAGAAAGTAAAGGGAATCTTAAACCAAAATTAAATAAAGAGAATCTTAAACCACCACATTTGCAACAAGTGTTGAGAAAGCGACTCCACTAAACCACGGACTTTTTGAGTTCTTATTATGACTTTCAAGGCTATAAAGACTTTTTATGTTTTAGCATAGTGGGGTTTAAAAATATATATAAATATATATTATAAACTAAATAAATTTATGTGTAACTTGGATGGGGCAGAGAATAGTTGAAAGTTTTAAATATAAAAGAGAGTCAATTTGACCGGAGTGGTCCATCCACATCAAAGCTTATGGGGAGGATGTTTCTAGGTCTATGTTTTCATGAGGGATGAGACATTTGAATTTGAAATCTTGTCGAAAAGAAATTTGACCACTAACTAGAAATGATTTATATATATATATATATTAAAATTTATTAGGCAAGATTTGTTATGGTAAAGTTTTGTTGCGAATTTAATTTTTACTTGTTCTCGGTTTTGATGGAGTAATTGAAAATTACATAGAATTCTAAAATGACGGAATTTAGATTTCCATCATTTCAATTTATGGCAATTGAAGATTTTAGTGTTTTGATTTCTATATGTTGAATTTTGTAAATTGCACTATGACGCATATTTTAGTGAAAATTAAACTTCGAAATTTGATGCCCTAATTTTCATGATTTTTTTCGCCTGTCATTTGATAAATTTCACGGTTAAGTTGCCAAACAAGGGAATTTTCATTTTCTCCTCTTAAATTTCAGACTTTTAACTTAATTTTAAATTATTTTTACTCATTCAAATGAAGGGTTATGCTAATATTATAATTTAATAAACAGATTCTTATAACTCAAAATAATTAAGAGTATTTAATTCATAAATGAGAAGTGATATATATATTTGTTTTGTATACAAGAAAACTAACAATTTAAGGATTTTTTTTTTTTTTTCTGTCAAGTTTGAAGGATCGATATAGGATGAATTAAACAAAGAGAACATGGGCTTGGTTCAATGTGGTGGATTTGTCGGATCAATAATGATGAACATTTTATGAGGCAAGACTTTTTGTGGTAAAGTTTTGTTGCCGACTTAATTTTTCCTCGTATTAACCTAATACTTTAAGAAACAAATTCTTATAATTTGAGATAAATAAGAGTATTAACTCGTGCATCCGGATGATATATATCAGTTTTCCTCCTCTAATTGTATGTATATTTTATATATAGAAAACTAATAATTGAAGAATTTCTTTTTTGGGTCGTTTGAATGATAGATATGTTTGTGCGCATATGAATTAAAAAAAAAAAAAGAGAACATGGGCTTGGTTGTAATGTGGTGGATTTGTTGGGTAGGTCAGATTTTACTAACCCTAGTTCCAAATCAAATAATTTAGTAGACCAACCATACAGTGCCTACCTTTGTCCAAAAAAGAAAAAGAAAATACAGTGCCCACATGGAGTGAATTATGGTTAGTGCTTAGTGGTAAGTTGATTATTCTAAAGACAAAAAAAAAAAGAAAAAGTGAAAAGGCTTTTTAGTCATGATTTGATCCTCAGAATAATTGAGCATTGAAATGACAATCTCCTTTTTTAATCCATACTTCTTCTTTTTTTGGGTGGAGGAGTCCTTTTCTTAATCAAAACGACGTGCTCTTTTTTGTTTTTTTCTTTTGAAACAACGACAGTGTGCTTTAAATTGCAAGTTTGATGTATGCCCCATAGCCCATCCATGGTGGGTAGGGGACGCAATTGTTTGGAGGATTGTTAGGGTGGGTATGACCTATTTGCGATCGGTTTCATAATCGAATATAAGTTGTTTTTAAAACATCAAATATTTAATTACGATTATTAATCACATGCAGACATATATCATCCAATTCACGAAATAGATATTCAGAACATAAGAATGTTAACTTATCTCAGTGATTTTACTATCACAAGTAATTGGATAGTAGAAAATCAGAATTCGAAAATAAATTAGACTTCTTTTTTTAAAGCACACTAAAATATTTTTTGTGTGGAGATTTAAGTACCAATTAAATGAGTTAAAACCAGCTGGGGCACACTCAACACAAACAAACAAAACTATGTAACATACCGACTGTTGTTTAGCCGGTCGACAAACTAGCTTCCATGCAACTCGTAGTTTTTTTTTTCTTTTCTTTTTTTCATATTTTATTTGCTGTTATAATTGCACACACTTGGAATTTAAAACGATTCCAGATTCTCTTCTTTGAAACGATTTTAACTCCGAGCAAATTGTGACTCATTTGCTTAACCTAAACCTAAAAAAAAATATGTTCATCACTGTTATTCGATAAACAATGTATATTTTTTGTACATTTTTTTTTTAAATTTTGCTAGTACCTCTTCATTATTTATTCAACAAGAATAGTGAAAAACCACAACTTTTAGGCACTGTCATATTAGAATTAAGGTGGGCTCTAGCGTAGTGCAATGTTCGGGAAAAATGAAATTTAGTACAAATTTTTAGACATTACACTTCAAATCACAAAAATTAACTTAGCCCGCTCAAGCAAAAATTAGTCTATTCTATCCAAGCAGATCTCCAATTAAAAATATTTCAAAGATTTCAAGCTTCAAGCTTTCTCTTATAAAAAAAAAATTTATTTAAATCTTACCCACATAAGAAATTATAACCCAGTCTCAACTATTGGTGATGCAATATGTCGATACAATTAGAGTAAGAACAAAACTTTGTCCTTTTCTCGGTATGAAATTATTTTTTGGGGTTTTCCTATTTTTCCTTTGGTCCAAGGCTTTTCTAAATCTGGTTGAAATGGACTGGAAACAACCCACAGATTTGTTGATTCGGCCTGTCAACTTGTAGTACTTGTGGTTTCTTTTCAAAACGTAAATTTTTAGAAATGAACTTTTTCTTTGAATTCTTGTTTATAAAGTCCGCAGAAATAAGCAGGAAAGTCATCACCCTTTTAACTTTCTACTTTCTACTGTGGATGAACAAAGCCCCTTTCAATCACATTGGCTTCAGCAAATATCATGCATCTTTTGAGGACCATTCATGCCCAAAAAAAAAAAAAGGAACTAAATTGGAAATATTTTAATTGTTTGATTAATATTGTGAGTGTTTATTTATTTTGTTTTTAGAGATGATTTTTAAAATGTAATGTATATATTGAGCGCTTCATCCTCAAACAACGCATTGCATGATAAAAGCACGATTGAAGAAGGGTAAAAAGGGAAGATAGTTCTCGCATTCCCCATGTAAATAAAATGTCATAATCAACCATATATAAGAAAGAAAAAAAAAACCTTGTATTCAATCAAATTGGCTTGATGGATCTCATCAAACAAACTTTTTAGAAAAATCCTAACCAATCAGCTTGTAGATTTCAAGTCTAAATACCTTCTTAGATAAATTTTAGGGAGGATTTAGAAAAATACAACTTCAACCATGCTCCCTATCTACCTCTTAAAATATGGAGACCTTTAAGAGCTCCTAAATCTGAGGAGCTAATATTGCTTTATTTAATGAGTATTTCAAACCTTTAATTAATGTTTATTATTTTTATATTATTTTTTAATAGAGATGGACTAATTTAAAAAGAGTTATAACATTTATGACTCCTCCCTAAACTAGAGAGCATGAGTTTAAATTTTATGGAGAGCTCCTAAAATAAATTTTATATACTTTTAGCTAAAATTTAACTAAAAAATAGAGAATATGATTGTGAATGTTCTAAACTGTTAGATGAAAATCCAAACAGTTAACAACATTAAAATTTAGAGCATGTAATCAAGTGAACCAGATACATCTTGTTAACTATTGGATTTTCAAGAAATCTAGAATTTAATAGTTGAAAAATACATTTAATGTAAATAGAGAGGCAACATGTGATCTAAATGTTTTATTTTAATTTTATACAAGTCATCATACTGGGGAGGAAGGAATCGAACTTATAATCTAATATGCAGAGTAAATGCTCTTAATTATTTGAGCTACAAATTTTTTGTCATGCAGTTTAAGTTTTTTTTTTTTTTAGAGAACCTTGACGGAACGAGAAAAACCGTATTGATTAAACAAAGAATTATAACGGGGAGAACAAAACGCCTGACCCCGACTCAACAAATCACATAATATAATATTCTGAATAAGAGCATAAAACACTTCAAACTAAATAAAGTTGTCCACATTATATAGATCAAATCTGTTTCTGAAGATGCTTTACGTCTTCAACAATTATACCAACATTTGAATAATCCTATTCTACATCATGCAGTCTAAGTTATCAAAGTACACTTTGCCTCGAAGTTTACTTTCTTTTTGTTTTTGGTCAGGTGCCTCAAATTTTGCGTGGTGGAGAAGGCTTGTAAAATTACCGTAGAGAATACTGTACGGATTTACTTGGGAAGCTGAGCCGGAACTGCTCTCAGATACTCAGGGACTGTAACCAGATACGTTTTCCTTTGTTTGTTCATAAAGCACGACGAGGCCCCCAAGACGTTACACGTGGGGAAGTATTGAGGCCCCACGTGTGCCTCCTTTGCAGCAGGCATGTCTTTGAAACATGAAACCTCCCTCAGTTGTCGTCCTGTTGGATTTAAATTAATTTTTAAAATTTCCACTTATTTTTTCCAATATTTTAAATTCCACTTGTGAGTTATTATTTTATTAGGAATCATGTGCCCCTTTACGTTTGCCTTTTTTGAATTTTCCACGTGTTTACCATAATTAAAAAATCCGATTAAACTAATGAGATCATTCGTTTTTTCAGATTTTTTTAAATATTTTTTATTAGTTGTGAGGTTTGAGCCATTCAAGGGCTATGAAGATTCTCAACACCTCCAAATATTAGGGGAGACAGGTGTTCAATGTCCTGCGTCACTTTTATTTATTTATTATTTTATGTAAAAAAGAATTCTTCCTGGCCAAGAATAAAAAAAAGTAAAAAAGATTTCTTTCTTGCCTCTTTTGTCAAGATTTAAAAGTAACTGGAATATCTGATTATATAATTTTAAGGTTTTTTATTTTTTACTTTTTATAATTTTGGTCCATTTTTGGGTGAAAAATGTCTTAACCCGGAAGTCTTCCCATGAGAGCTCCTAAATAGGCATTAGGGTTTGTTACTAATTTAAAATAAGAAGTTACACATAGACTTGAAGTGGCAATGACGCTTACAAATTCTAAAATTTATATATATATATATATATTAGTTTATAAAGGTCTAGTTAAGCCGTCGAGTATAAGTGCGTAAAAAATAAATTCTCGTTGATTAATGTGTTACATTGTCTATCATGTGAAAAATTGATATATGCTGCTTCTTTTTCAAATATATAGTATTACTATTAATTTATATTCTTATTCTTGATTACAAGTGGTTTCGATTACCTTTGAACCTAACTAAAAGTGAAAACCATTACTATCATGAGCCTAATTTCGGGTCTAGAAATGATGCAATAGGCTGCTCTACCATAAGCTAGTGATCTGCTCTACCATAAGCTTTGGCACTTTTGATAAGTGACGAGAAGGGAATCAGGATTTGCTAGGTTCTTAGTTTCAAACCACTCCACATAAAAAGAATTTATATTATAATGAAAAATTTAGTGGGACATGGCGTCATGACATAATCACAAACTTATACATTTTCTTAGTGCAAAGGCAGCATATATTCTTCCACAATTTAATAAATATTTCTTCCCTTTTTATTTCATGTGTTGATAGGTATAATTTTTAGTTTAACTGGATGAAGCGCTAATGAGACCAAAAGAAAACAATAATAATAATTTGTTAAGAAGCTTCACGGACTTTTGTTCTTGGTTCTTAAAAGGGGGAATATTACTTTTTAATTTGCAAAAAAAAGAAAAGAAAAAAGGGTGGGGTGGGGGGAGGAATATTAATGAGAACCGCCCATGGTTTTTTCAATGGTAAATTTATTTGGAGGAATTATTTTTAATAATGTTATTGAATCTTTCTCGGGTCTTGAGAAACGTCACATTGCTTGCTCTGATAGTCATCCTTGAATCATTGAAGACTAAACTTGTTAATTAATTCAGCAGCTCTATAAGCATAGAAGACACTAATTGGTATGTAATGTGTATTAAAAAAATTAACTACGGTTTAATAATTCATATGACAACAAACAATGGGATGAGATAATTAATTTGAATAATTGAAATGTCGTTACATCAATTAGTATCCAAGTTCATAAATAAAATTATCACCTACAATAATGTTAGTTTAATCAATTAGTTTGCTCAGTCAAAGTTTTATACGAAATCAATAATTTTTAGAATAATGGCATGTTAGGAATTCTCTACTTGGGATCTCGAGTCTCTGTATTTAGCATCGGTGCATTTGTGTGCATTTATTGAAATTTTGACCATTTGATTAATCTAGTGATGTTAATTAATCCACATCAGTATAATTATATTATCTTAAAAATCAAATGTTGTACTGTATCAATTACCTTTCCCCAGATCTTTAATGAGTGCAATCTTCCCCTTTTCCTTTCACACCCTCCCCAAGCCACGCCTCTCATGAGAAACCCTCTTCCCAAACTTTTATTTCTATGGTTATCATCTCTCCAATGGTCTAATCCCAACCCCTCTTTATCGGAGTCCCAGATGCAAACAAGAAACAAAACCACGTACCTAATGAATTATACGGCAAATAAAAGCAAAACCGATCAACAATTCGAAGAAATCAAATTAAAAAAAGCTAGAGAATTGGTAACCATCAATAATGAATTATACGTACATAATACTGGACTTGATACATACATGTAGATTCAAGATTAATTAATAAATAATTATTAATATTGTTCTTCTAATCTTTATATTGAACATGGTCTCTGTGGAAGTTGAGGAGAAATTGAAAAGTGCGAGGAATTGAGGTAGGGAAAATTAAATGCAACTTTATTATTAGAGCATTTCCACCCATTTGCAATGGTAAAGGGCAAGGGGATGTAAGAGTTGTTACTATTTACATAAAGGGAGTGCTAGCCCTTACAAAAGGCAAAGTGTGTTTCCACCCATTGTCATGGTAAAGGGCAATTACTATTCACTTTAAATTTTTATTCATAAACGATTAATTTTGATAGGGTTTGCCTGTGGACTTGCCCGGGTTGGTGGGCCCCATACCTTGCCCGAGTTGCATTTGGCCGCTGGAACCGTAAAACTGGCCTTGGGGCCCCTCTTGCATGGGCTAGCCTTGCTCGCTGAAGTGCTCTTAGGGTTGCACCGTTGAGGGATGACATCCATGGGAATCTAGGAGTCTAGGAAGAGGGAGACGTGAGAGAGAGAGAGAGAGAGAGAGAGAGAGAGAGGTTGTGAAAAGGGTGATACGGTACAACATGTGATTTTTAAAGATAATATAACTATGCTGATGTGGATTAATTAACCTCATCAGATTAATGAAATTGTAAAGATTTTAGTAAATGCAAACAAATGCACCGATGCTAAATGTAGAGGCTCGTGATCCTTTCTACTTGTACCACAATGCATTTAGTGTGCTTATTTTTAAGGACCTTTTCTATTGAGCGGAGCGATAGCATACTAAACTCATACACACTACACAGATGCTAGGGCTCGAACCCAAGACCTTTGCACATATAGTGTGCTGAATTAGGGGGTTGAGTATTTGTCAGTTTATGCGTACTTCTCTCCAGATCAAATCAACATGTTGTTGTGTTTGCTCATTGGAGTTATTGTACTCATTTTGGCTCTTTTGTGGCTTTGTTTGTACTATGATATGTGTCATCAATAATTAATATTACTTTTTCTCCCCCCAAAAAAAAAAGATGGTGGTTTCATCCTAAATTTTAAAAACAAATCATTATATTCTTAGAGTTAATCCTTAAAACCTAACAATAATGCCATTATTAAACAACAATTTGTTGCAATAAGGGGCTCGTAGCTCAAGTGGTTAAGAGCATTTACCCTTGTCTAGGGGCAGATGCACAGAGGGCCAAATGGGGTCAGACGACCCTATGAATGCTGGAAAAAATGGTTGTGGAGTCCTTGGGTGACCTTATGGCTAGCAAATGAGCGACAATATCATGCACACAAGGTTCTCAACGAAAGGTCTCTGCACAGCCTTGCTTTTTTGTTTTGTTTTGTTTTTTTTCCAAAAATGCATGGCCAAAACGGCGTCATTTTGGTCTAGGCACATTCAATTTTTTTAAATGACCTAGCATCAAAACGACAAAGAAAAAAAGAAAAAAAGAAAAGAACATAAACCTACTAAAATATGAAACCTAATATGAGAATATTTGTTTGTGGAAATTTTCGGTATATTCCTCTCTTTGTAGGAGGTCATATTTATAATACAACGGAGCCTTAGTTGTCAAGTAAATAATAAATTTCTATTTCTATTTATAGTAGGAAATCATGAATTAATGTAAATCAAATACAATTATAATGGGAATCCTTGGTGTGTAAGGAAAGAAAGTCAATGGTTCATAAGTTACGCCAACACTCCCCCTTACGTTGGTGCATAAATGTCTCTAATGCCTAACAGATTCAGTGAATTATAGAATGCTTTACTGGAAATCGCTTTTGTCAAAATATCTGTCAATTGATCCTCAGACTTCACGGAAGGAAACTAAATCACTTAAGCCTCAAGCTTCTGTTTGATGAGGTGTTGATCCATCTCAACATGTTTAGTGTGATCATGTTGAACCGGATTCTGTGCAATAGCTATAATAGCCTTGTTGTCACAAAAGAGATTCATTGTGGATGTGGGTTTATACCCAAGTTTAGTAAGCAACTTCCTTAACCAAATGAGCTCACAAATTCCTTTAGTCATGTCTTAGAACTCGGCTTCTGCACGGGATAAAGCTACTACCTTTTGTTTCTTGCTCCTTCATGTCACCAAATTACCTCTTACGAATGTGAAGTAACCCGATGTAGATCTTTTATCTTTTACTCTACTTGCTCAATCTGCATATGAATAACTATCAATATTTAGATGGCCATGTTTTGAGAACATAAGTCATTTTTTGGGTACAGACTTCAAATATCTAAGTATATGAAGAACTGCATTTATATGGTCTTCACTTGGAGAATGCATAAATTTACTGATGACGCTAATCGCATAAGCAATGTCTTGGTCAACCTGGCCCGGGGGGACCACGACCTTCAATTTTTAATCCGAAAGTTCCTATGGGCTCAACAAGGTTTAACAGACATGTCCTGCCAGTTTGGTCTGAATTGAACGGTCGGATTGCTCATTATCGCCAATTGGACGGTTATCGTTTAATGTAAATTTTATGTAATTGAATCGGAACATCCGGGGCTCCGATTCACGATTCGCAAATTCCTACCCAATCCTAGGAATGCATAGACCAGCATATATTAAAATAGAGTCAATCCAATGGTCCGTACCCAAAATGAAATCCTAGTATGCAATATCCGATTAACAGTCAAATGGTATCCAAAATGAAATCCGAGCATATTGTAGTGCTCGGGACAACATGATGATCAATTTAGGGCGAAAAGGGTCACCCAAACAGTGCACACGCCCTGACAGAGCATGGGTGTTGAAAGCGATTCTGGCAATCAGAAAATCTCCAAACCGTTGGTCAAGACTTGTACCTACATGATCATCACATAGAGTGGAGCAACTTTTGTTCTTAGACCTACCCCAAAAAGTCGACGGAAGTGGCCGGAATCGGAGGTCGAAATCGGGTAAAACTTCCATCGCTTATTTAACCACTAAAACGCAGAAATCGATCCTAAATAACACAACCAGCAGCTAGAACACAATAAAAGGATGATAAAACATACCTAGATTGCAAGATTTGGTAGTCAGAATAGCCGAAATGAGCTCCGAAAAATCTGGGTAAAAATCAACCGTGCTTCTGCAATTTTCGGCAATCGTGGTGGCTACCAACGTCATGAATGGAAGGAGGAGGAGCTGGCGGTCCTTTTGGGACCCGTGCCACCCCAAGCGATGGCCGAAGGAAGCGGTGGTGATGGTAAAACTGTTGCCACTGTGTGTTTGGGAGGAGGGCTCGCACGAGAGAGAGAGAGAGAGAGAGAGAGAGAGAGAGAGAGAGAGAGAGAGAGAGAGAGAGATTCTGGTTTTAAAAAGAAGTTTCAAAAAATTACGATTTTACCTTTATTTGAATTTTGATTGTATCTCTCTCATTACAACTCGGATTTGTGCTCACTAAGTGTCTACGGACTCATCTCGATGTGCTCTACGCAATGGTACAACTGAAATTCCCAAATTCGTTCTCGAGAGAGAGATTCTGGTTTTAAAAAGAAGTTTCAAAAAATTACGATTTTGCCTCTATTTGAATTTTGATTGTATCTCTCTCATTACAACTCGGATTTGAGCTCACTAAGTGTCTACGGACTCATCTCGATGTGCTCTACGCAATGGTACAACTGAAATTCCCAAATTCGTTCTCGAATAAAAAGTCAACTTTTATACTAATAAAATATTCCAGGGGCAAAATAGTCTTTTACCATAATAAATTAATAATTAAAAATCTAATTAGGATTGGGTTATTACATTGGAGTCGAGGTTGGGGTTGGGCCGTCATCGTAGTCGGGGTCAGGGTCGTCAAAATAGGATCCTGATTCATGATTAGGTTCGAGGTTGAAGTCTGCATTATAGGAGCTGAGCCACCTAGGCACTCAACGCAGCTATGGTTGGTTAAGAATGAGAGAAGGAGTCGGTGGTGCTACCTCCATGAGGGTTGAAAAAGTCATCAAACCCCATAGAGGTGCTAGGGGTTTGAAACTAGAGTTAGCAATTCCAAGATCGCTGCTATAATACCATGCTAAAATATGAAACTTAGTACGAGAGTATTTGTTTGTGGGAATTTTATGTATATTCCTCTCCTTGTAGGAGGTCATATTTATCATACAATGGAGTCTTAGTGGCCAAACAAATAATAAATTCATATTTCTATTTACAGTAGAAAATCATGAATTAAAGTAAATCAAATACAATTATAATGTGAATCCTTGGTGTGTAAGGAAAGAAAGTCAATGGCCCACAAGTCACGCCAACAAAACCCTCCCCCCTTATTTACTTGATTGCAGACCTTTCTCGAGACCCAAAATCCTTTAAAATTAGATTCAAACTTTCCCTGTCCCTCTCTCAAACCCTAAGCCCCAACCCATCAACCCACACCACCATTCTGCTCGCGCCGACTCCACCTCGTGCCGCTGCATCTCCTAATTTCAATTTATATTTGGATTGGATTGCTTATCAACTGGTTTGTTTGTTGGTTTTTTTGGAATAAAATTCTTTTCTCCTTTAAAAAAGAAGCATAAAAAGAAAAATTTGACAAATTGAAATCATTTAAATATATTTGTCCAAGAAAAAGGAATAAAATTTGGAAGATAAAACATATAAGAAAAATAAGGAATTTTTTGTTTTGGAACATTTACACTATGATTTTATGGGGTGTTGATCCTAGATCCGCCATTGTTTGTGCCTATCATGGAAGAAACACAAAAACTAAGAAATTATGCGTCAGTGTTTGGGAAAGGAAAAGGAGAAAAAAGAGAATGAAGGTGAAAGATGAAAGTTACGTCTTAGAGGAATCTTATTTAGTCTAACCTTCTCAAATTCAAGCGGGTGGCAACTTCTTTATGAATGAAAGAAAAAAAAAGGAAGGTTCCGAAGTCATGTTGGAGGTAGCAATAATTTCCTTAACTGAGCGTTGAAAAGGTTCAAAGTTTTGATGAATAAAAATCAGCACATACAAAACATTTTTGGGTCAGTTCGCTTCATGATTATCGAAGAAGATTACTAAGTAAGTTATAGGAAAGTTTTTTTTAATAATTTGAATACTACTAAGATTACGGGGTATTTTTCGTGGAATTATTTGCGACTGGAAAAGCACGTTGTAATTGAGGAACATCATTTACGACGAAGGCTTTCATTGCTTACAGTCTTTCGCTGTGAATGACACTTTACGACGTACAAAGCACGCCGTGAATGATGTGTTATGATGTAGTGTATTGACCCTTATGTTATTCCAATCCCACACCCGAATACAGCCTTAGAACCTGTAACTTACCACAGAGCACCTACTCACTGTAAGAGAACCAAAAGTAAAATCACAATCAATCTTGTTATCACCTCCATAGCTTACCAGCTTCTTGTTTGTTACAAATCCACAAAAGGGTAAAGTTCCAATAGACTAACCAACCGTTTGAATTTTGTTTTTTTTTTTCTTCCCATTTTGCTTTTTACCCTTTAATTTACATGCTAGACGACTATCCCAAGAAAAATGTTCATATACCAAAGCAAATTGTAATCAATGAGATCCAAGATATACGGTAGTTAGGGAGTGGATAGGTAGGAGAGAATGCACAAATACAGGGAAAAAAGATGGAAGATAAAAGTAAACAAATCGATGTATCTTTGTAGCATGATTTACTATGTTGTATAACTGTATTGCTGGTGACCCAATTTGAAAAGCAACTAGGGAATACGTATGCATCATTGGCCCCATCTCGGGGATGTCAATGTGATAGTATCTCAAATCGACATACGCTCACGCGTTTGTATAAGACAAATATTTTAGAGTGCTTATTATATAGTCTATGAGCTTATGTCAAGTGATATTGAGTTGGGAGAGAAAGTGATAAGTTTAAATAAAGATGGTTAAGGAATTGACATCATTTCTGTGTACAATCTAAATCCACCTAGTCATCTCTTTTGTTGAATCACTCGTCAAAAAAACCAGTGCACCTCCTGTTGTAATAAACAAATCAAAACCTACATATATGGCTTTCACTTTGAAAGTGATCATTCAAAGTGATAATTCAAAGCAATCATGTACCATTTTTTTTTTGAAAAAACAATTAGACGATATAATAGACTCAATTATATTTCTTTTGGGGTCAGTTGGCTTTTATGATTATCAAACAACATTAATAATTTCTTATAATAAAAAAATTACTGATTTAAACATTTTCATTGATCGAATGAATATTAAGGACTCCTTCATTATAAATAAAAGCCTTCTAAACTCGAGAGACCCAAACACGAGACTCAAGCCCATTTGTTTGCAATTTTTTTTCAACGAAACAATATAATTGATTCTATTAGAACCTAATTTCAGTCACCACATATTACCTATTGACTGTAAGCCAACAAGGCTCTTTGACTACTTTGTTTAGCTTTATACTTTTTAATTACAAATTGCATTAACCAAAAGTAAAATCACAATCAATCTTGTTATCACCTCCATAGCTTACCAGCTTCTTGTTTTTCACAAATCCACTAAAGGGTAAAGTTACAATAAACTAATCAACCTTTTAATTTACATGCTAGCTAGACGACATACCCCAAGAAAAGCGTTCATGAACCAAAACAATTGTAATCAATCAGATCCAAGACAAATGGTAGGTAGGCACTGGATAGGTAGGGGTGATTGCACAAAATACAGGGAAAAAAGATGGAAGATAACAGTAAACAAATCGATGTATCTCTGTACCATGATTTGCTATGTTGTATACCTGTATTGCTGACAACCAAATTTGAAAAGCGACTCTTTTAGGAATGCATATGCATCATCGGCTCTATCTACAGAGAGAAAGTTACATGTGCCGAGAATGCTACTGTGGCACTATCTCAAGCCAATCGACACTGTCAGTGTCATTGTTTTAATTTTCTCTAATGTCACTGTATGATTAAGTTGGATACCACTACAACGACATCCCCGTTGCACATGTAAGACCTGTTGGAACTCGCAGCCAAAATACACATAATTTTTTGTTAAGGAAAAGTTAAGGGTTAGTACTTAGAAGTGGGCTGAAAGAAGATTATGTTGCAGCTGGAAAGGCCATGCATGGATATTGCATTAGCTCAAGGCCCAACCCAAAATGAGTCTGCGATTTTAGATAGCTTAGCACATATGGGCATAAACCTTTACACATGAACCTTTACAGGACTTAAAGGGCCCAACTCATCTGCAAATATTTTGGTGCCAAAGTTTTGTTGGTTCTGAGCATTTCCTTTTTGTGAGTACCTATTTTTTTTGGGGTAATGGAGGGCACATTAATACATATTTTAGTGTATTCTTTTTGCCATAGTTTAAATTAATTATATTTTACCACTTTACTAGAGTAATTTTTGGATGTTCTGAATACACCACGTGACTGGTGTCATAGAAATTATGAATAAAATCAAAAATAAAGTAGTTGAATATCCCTGTGATGGCTCTTAAATTCATTCATCCTCTTAATGGGACAACCAGGCAATCAGTAGCAGTGGCTTGTTTTTTTCTTTGGTGTATTCAGCATGGGTCACAATCCTTACAGCACTAATTCTAAGCACAGGTTTTTGGAAAATGCAGTGAGTTACAAAAACAATTAATACTACATTTTTGTAAATTTGTTTATTTTCAATTGTGAATATGAAAGTTGTTTATTTCTTGAAAGTGGGTGAAAGTTAAAACCTTTTTTTTGTTCCAGTCCAGTATGTTTGCAGATTTAAAGGGTGTGTCATAATCATCTGATAGTCCCAACCTTTAAATTTGCAGAGTTCATAACATCCAATATGGGGTCAGACCAAAAAAAAAGAAAAAAAAGAAAGAAAGAAAAATCCAATATGGGGTCCCCTCCTCAACGAAGATAGTTGCATGCCAGATTTGCAAAGGGATTAGATGCTTGAAGCTACCAGTGGACCTTACAAACAAGTGGAAGTGGTTGCGGTAGAGGTCATACATTTCAATCAGCCCATTGGAAAAGAGGTTTGGTGTGTTTAATTTTCCTACTTACTCTGCCCATTAATGTAAAATAGAGTTCAGAGAGACTGTTCTGAGAGGTTATAACGAGAGATTATAATTACGAGGTACTATAACTCCTCATTCTAGCCTTTCTCGTCTTTGGTATTCATAAGATCAATTGCAAAATTATTATTAGACAACAAGATTAAACCTTCAACACACCCCCTTCACATAGCCCCTAAGCTCCCGCTAGAGTTTTACGTAAAAATAATAAGTCATGCCTCATGACCCATCCAAGCAGGAAAGAGAACAAAACGAAGCTCAAAAGTTACTTTTAGTACATGTAATTTACTGAGTTGAGGAATTTTTGATTGAGGAAAAAGAAAAATGTGACCATTTCATATGGTCTCACTTTATCATAACAAGTATCGAGTTCAAAATCTCACAGACGACAATTATGCACTAGGAAAATCATGGGGAAGCAAAATACAATATGCACATGTATTTGTTTCAACAATAATGCAATATAGGACGTTGTCCTGGTGATTTCAGATTAGACACTGTGTACTAACGTAGATTAGAAAAAAAATAGTGTCACCATTTACATGCTGCATTGTGCCCTGAAAAGAAATGTCATCAATCACTGTTTCATTATTATGTTTGGATGACAAGTATCAATACAAGAGAAAAGGAAACATCCAACTCACATAATAGAAGAAAATACCAAAAGAAAGAAAAAATTATAAGTACCAAAGAACATGCATGTTGTAATAATGGAAGGTACCAAAGTTGTGCAGCAGATTTATGTCTCTGTGCATTGTCCAAGTGTGATCCATTGCACATCATATCAAGGGGTCCCTTCCATAGTCGTCCATATATCACTTAATTATTTTTTGGGTATTTAGCTGGAAATAGGTACTTGGATTTATTATGGTAATTGAGATTTGATAAAAGTTGATAACAAAAAACCAATTCTAGCTCAAATCTACCTTAAACAGTGTTTTGTTGCGATGTGTTTTGAAAGATTTTAAAATGAAATCATTTAAACGGATCATTAATTTTTGTTTGAACGTGTGATGTAGATTCGCGATTTGCGGTTTTAAAATTTGAAAAAAAGTTGAATGCATAGTAAATGTGTCATAGAGTGATGAAGAATTTGAGATCAAACTAGCTGGCTACAAGAAGACAGGACGATACATCTGTCTTCCACCTTCCCCACATTGACCACAAAGCGTCAAAAGAACAATGGAAATGCAAATGCCTGTATGTGTATGGCAGTTGACACTTCTCTTTCTCCTTGGCTTGCAGCCAAGGTAATTAATTAGTCCATCAAGTAGTTGTCATATACATTTCATCTTTCAATGGATATTCCTCGTATTTTTTTCATTATTTATTATTTATTTAAGAGAAAGATAAGGTAAATCGAAATTTTGTCGAGAATGTCAATAAATAAGTGTTCTATCACTAGAGACAGAAGCCTGTCACGATTCGTATTAGTGTTAGTGCGTGGGTACAAAATGATATGATAAAAATCCGGCCAGATTATTGTATTATTACTTGTTAAATATGCTTAAGCATATGGTGGCATGCATCTTTGTTAAACAATTGTTTGGTTAGTGACGATCATTTTGATAATGAGTCATCTTTGTTGAACTTATCTAGGCATGTAAATGGTTGGAATATGGATCAATCTTAGCTTATATTCTACACCAATCCAGCATGGAAGGTGTCTAAGAAGAACGGAATTTAATAAGCAAAATGAGTGATGAGCCAAGCTAGCTAGCTCTGCACCTGATCAAGTGCAACGAACCTCTTGTTTGTCCTCGACAGCTCTCTAAGTTTATATTAATTAACAGCTTTTTATCACATAATCCCTTCATTCATGAAGCAATGTTGGACAGTGTAGTGTGATGGTCACGTGATCACAATCTGCAAGGTATAGCCACACTTGGTAGTTAATTATATAATTCAGACAATAAGATCAGTAATCAGTGGAAATCATGCATGTCTCTGGACTATGGAAATCATGCATGCATGCATGTTTACTTATTATTAGGAATATAGAAAGTTATGGCTCGAGAATTTAGATAGGGGAATCAAGAAATTTGAATCTGGATCAACTACTCTTCTTTAATTGATCTCATCCGATTTTTTCAAATTTTAATGTAATTTTTTATGTGTTAGTAAACGTATGCAGAAGAAGTCCAGAATTGAAATCATTCCAATATATATATATATATATATATGTTGGTTGTGGCCAGTTGTTTCATTTCAAAGATCCAAAGGACTAAAAACGTGTCCATGCACTTGAAAATTTGCTTTAATTAGAGTTGTTGATTTTACAAGAAAGCATGCGGCAACAATAATGGAGGCTCTGTGGAGGTAGAGAATTTTCCATGCTTCTACCAAATTCAAGCAATTTATATATGAGTACAAATCAAGAATTTTCCCCTCCTTTGAAAGCTGAAAAGAATTTTACGTTGGCTAGGTACTTTGTGTCACACTCTATATAATAATACAAATCAAATAGTCTTTATTAGAGTTTGGCGCAGCACAAGTTATTCATGCTTATCATGATCTTGATTAGAAATAGGTTAAAGATGTATCGAATCTTTGCCAATTTTGAATTTTTATTTGATTTAAAAAGTTATGCTTTTCGTAGAAATACAAATTCTAAATAGAATATGTATAAAACAGATAAACATATATGTGTTTGTGCAAAAAAAAAGAAGAAAAAAAGCTCAATGATCTCAATTTGAATGAGGCTAAAAATTATGATCTCGAATGTTTTGATTAGTCGCTTGAATTTAAATAAGGCGCCTCGCAATTGTTGATACGTTTGAAGCATCTAGATGCATCAACAACTGAAAATCACTCACTTCAATGAAAACGACTATACAATCTCTTCAAAAGTTAAACAGGGGTATAGTAGCCTGGCCTCACATATGCTTTTTCCAATTCATGTACTCATATCTGGCTCGTGCTGTACTGACTGGTGAGCATGAATAAGATCATGTCACATGCCTTGGCCCTCAGAGTCAGATGGCGTGATGCTACTATGAAACCATTATGGAGGCAGTTATGAACTCAAATCCAACAACAACAATAATGATTTAACAATGGGAAAATTAATATATCATTTTTATTGTATTTTACTCTAGCTTCTTGTTATAATTTATTGGATTTGATAATTTACTAAATATTCTTTTATCTCGATGATTTTCTTTCATAAGCATTATTATTTGAAGTTTGTTTTTTCTTTCTTTGATATAAGTGATATTGTAAGAGCATCCACAATCATGCTGTCTATTTTTTAGTTAAATTTTAGCTAAAAACATATAAAAGTTATTTTAAATTCCAAAATTTAGGAGCTCTTTATAAAATTTAAACTCCAATCATGCTCTCTAATTTAGAGAGTCATAAATGCTATAATTCTTTTTAAATTAGTCCATCTTTATAAAAAATCATATAAAAAATAATAAACATTAATTGAAGGTTTGAAATACTAAATAAAACAGCATTAAATTATAGGGAGCCACTAGGAGTCCTTTATCTCTCCTCAGATTTAGGAGCTCCTAGAGGTCTCTCTATTTTAGGAGGTGGATAGGGAGCATGATTAGAGTTGTATTTTTCTAAATCCTCCCTAAAATTTGTCTAAGTATGTGGTTTTGGGAGCCCATTGTTGATGTTCTAAGAGGTGAAAATTAAACATAGAATCTCGAATATTGAGGTAAATACTCTTAACCAATTAGAACTTGCACTATTTGAAGGTTGTTGGAAAGATAGGTAGGTGTTAAATTCAAGGGCTGAATTGTTTCGTATTTGAGTCATATTATTTCGAGTCTCTCTGAAATAGTTGTGAACCTTAATTTAAGATTTTTAATTAATCCTATTGGATTACTTTATACATGACAACTCGACTTGTTTATATTTACAATTTAGCTTGAGATATCTTGTATGAACCAAAAACGTACAATTTGATAAACAGAATTTATAACTCATACAATTGTCCTTAAATTAAAATTTCATTTACATAGTACTTCCGTATTTGTATAAACTTTATGTGCTTATTCGTATTTGTATTGGCCCTTATAATTGACAGTCTTTAAGTTTGAATTATGAATGCAATCTATTACTTTTTTTCATAAAATAAAAAAAATAAAAAAAATCATTTGATTAAAAAAAAATCTAATAGTTCTACAAGGATTCATAAAATACTATCCAACCTATTTATTATTCGTGTGAACTAGAAAGTTACATTACTCACAAATTCAAATGAAATAATTAATGGTCAATCTTAACCAGTCAATTAATTTCATATTAACTTTGATTTGTATTATCAGTATGATGATTGTTACATAATATTCGCATATACTTAATGAAAGAAGCATTCCAAAATGTGAGCACCACTAAAATGAGAGAAGTATTCCTACACTACAATAATTTATAGCATTTAACATTCAACTTGACCTTCTTTTATAAATAGCCATCGTGGAATATGTGGAGGCCATTCTCCCCAAATGCAGGCAACTTTCAACCAATCTTTAATAAACAAATTTATGTTTCTTTAAAAGATGGACTCAAAATTTCAAAATGAGATTAGCTAGATTTACTTTATTAGTGAACTGTAAACTGTTAATTTTGGTCTGGATTAAACCCTAAAACTTATATAATAAATATAAAAATATAAAAAAATTATAAAATAATAAAATTCACTTGGGCTATAGCCTAGGTTAGCCATCACCTAGGTCCGTCCCTCTCTTCAATTATTGTTAAACAACAGAAAGGCCAAAAAGAAAAGTGATTGGTCTTGGATAAAGTCGAAGAGCATGGTGAGCTACTATGTAGATGCCGCCATTGTGACTAATCACATTCCTATGGTCCCAATAGATGCAAAATGTACAATATTGAATTTGATAATGAGAATGTGATATTTTTTTAAATTTTAAATACCACATTATTTACTTATATTTGAAATTTAAAATAAATAGAGTTCATATGATTCATAAAATTTTAATAATAAAAAATAATAATGGAGTTTAAGGGTTAAAAAAAAAATATGAAAAATAATATTTGACGTCAAGATTTATGAGATATCAATTTTGACATTGTGCCTTAAAATGCTCAGCTGGAACAATTTTTTCCTTCAATTAGCATGATGGAAAACAAGGAACGAAAACCTCCTTCGGGTGTGTGAGTGTGACGTTGTGGACATGCCGGTATGGGGCCAAAGACCAAACGTACAAATTGAGGTTGATAATAATGTGCTAGTTTTGGACTTCTTCGTATGGTTGTGGTTGATGAACACTTCTCGGTTGTAGGTTCCCCCTCCTTTAAAACAAGGCTCGGTTGTCCTAATCATCTTCAAGAACTTCGACTTGGGTCACAATTCTCATGAATGAATAAGCTTGTGTGAAAGTTGTAAGGCATTAGAAGTCGTCACTCTCACATGTGGCTGATCTACCACTGTTATCTTGAGTGGGAGCACACCTATTATGATTGACTTGTCACAGATGAAGCTACTCATTATAATGCCACAAGGGATCAAGTCTTCCTTCGGTTTTATTCAATTCCCTCATTATTGATATTGACATGATTTTCTCCACAATTCTAGGTTTTTGTAACAGAATTATATGAATTAGGGTTTTTAGGAGTTAGTCGTTAAATTTATACTGGATTCGCATTCTGGCTCTTAAATAAGTTGTGTTGTGTCATTCATTATTTTAACGGACTGTATTCGTTTCTGGCCCTATTAATTTAGTGGTCGAGTTCGTGTCAACTCATTAAAAAAACGAATTTGCATGAACACAACATAAACACGATCCGTTAATCTAGTCTACCCTGAAATGATCGTTTGATCATGGGTTATCGGGCAATGAGCTGGTTTGCGTAACATTCTCGGGCAATGAGCTGTTTACTCAAAGCCCATTCAATAGACTCTACTCACACACGGACTTTGAATTGGCAACCAACCCTAACTCAAACCCTAACCCAAAATTTGGGTAAAAACAATATGATCTAAGCCACGTACATGGCAAGTTAAAACTCCTTCAAGGTTACTCCCTATCAAGTTGTAAGTATTAAAACATTTTCTAGAAAAAGAAAATAAATATATTAGCCCTCTGAATATCAAATTCCTCTAGGCAACCTTTTTGCCATAGGCATTTACCAAGGTAAGGAAGGAAGCAAATCATCAAATGGAGTCCGATTCCCGCTATAAACCAATTGATGATAATTATAAAGTTAGCGAAACCAGAGCTGTGAAAGTATTTTTGTACCCCCCAAAAAAAATTGTAGAGTTATTATGAAGTTTCAACTTATCAAACTAATTTATGAATTGTATTCATTTAGTCATGTACTTTCATCTCTTTTTAACACTAGAAGACATGATTGATGGGATGTTAGTTGGATTGGTTCAGGTAGCCGTGTGTGTGAATTTTCTCCCTCTCCTTCCTAACTTTGGCGCAAAAAAAGAAGAAGACGTGTTTTTATCTTTTCAATTTCTTTCCTTGTTCGATGAGTAAATAGAAAGTGAAAATAGGTGATGGGAAAGTAGAGAGTTAAAAGAGGACCAAAACCTCTTTGATGTGAAGAACTGAGCAGCCTTACAAGACATACTTCCTCAACACTAGAAGACATACCTCATGCCTGCTTTCTCCATGTATCCCCAAAACCTAATTTCAAATTTGAACTCTTGATTTTGTCTCGTTTCGATCAGCTTCTCAGCGGTGACAGACAGAAAAACTTAAAATGTTGAACATTACTGCAGGTCACATTATGGTATGGTGGAAAGACACCACCAACCCAAAAAAAAGGTTTTAAAAAAAAAATTGAGTGAAATGTGGTAAAGTGGTAGAAAGAAGCTTTATGCATGATAATAAAAGACATCATCATTTACACTATGAGGTAAACATGGTGAACATATACCATATTGACATCACCTTTATATTATGCTAATAAAAACACACATTGCAAATAATTTGTCAAATTAAAGAATTTATATATGAATAGAATTCACCAAAATAAAAAAAATAAAAACCCAATGCCGCTACCCATGTGGCCATGTACATTACCTCTAGGTAAATCACTCCAAGAGGGGGAACCAAAAAAGAGAACGTGAAAAAAAAAAATTTGAGTGGGATATCAGAATATTTTCCCCAAAAAAGAACAAATAATAATTTTATTATACCCCAAATATTATTTGGTTTTCCTTTTTTTTTCTTCACTTCTTTTTTAATACCCTTGCTCTCATGCCGTCTTGCCTCTTCCTGGGCCTGGGCTTCCATCATTGGGGTTGGGCCCTAAGAAAGAAAGACTTCCACACTTGAATTTCTCATGCAGAGGCACAATGGGCAGGCCTGAACCATTTGGTCACACTCTGTACAGAGGCATAAGTGCCGGCATGGCAGTATAACCACCGATGCGACCCGTTTTCGACACGCTTTACAACTCGGGGCAGACATGGTCACTCTTTCCGGGTCAATGTATGCCGACTCGGCATCCTCAGCTTGGCCCTCTACGCCAGCCGGGGATGCTACTCCATCGTCCCCTCTCCTGCTATCCTGAGCCGCCACAAACCCGCCGCTCATCATAGCCTGCTGCAGTTGGGCCTGTAGGGTCGCAGCAGTGGCCTGTTGTGCCCGGGCCTTAGCCTGCCAAACCTGGGCCTCCACGCTAAGTTGCGCAGCGCGTGCTTCCAACTCGGCATTTCTACGCGTGGCCTTCTCAACCTCCACCTCTTTCTCTCTCAACCTACGAGCTATTGATTCCTCTGCTGCGTTCAGTAGCGCACGATAGTGCCTCTGCCGTTTCTCTGCTAATGTGCGCTGCAGTTGCTCCCCCTATAAAAAATACAAAAACCATAAATTCAATTCAATTCAATTCAATTGCCTTTTCTGGACAAATTAAAAAAACGCTAATAACCCATTTGAGGAAAGTTAAAATTATTACCTGGGCTTGAAGGAATTGGTCTAATTCGTCCCGCTGGTGTTTGATTTGGGTAGCAAAGTCCTCTGTTAAAACAGAGAACAAAGCTGAAGAGTGTTGTTGTTGTTGTTGATTGTGATGCTGTTGAAATTGTTGCTGCTGTTGCTGTTGTTGTTGTTGTTGGTCTCCAAAGGATAAACGGAGGCCTGTGGAGACCACATTGGGATTGTTGTGGTTGTGGTTGTGGTTGTGGAGTTGGGAGAGGTCGATGAGCTGAGGAGGAGGAGGTTGGGATTGTTGTTGCAGAGAGAAAGGAAGGATTGAAGGTGAGATTTCAGTGGCAGCTGAAGTTTCTCTTCCTCTTTTGCGCTGATTGGTAGTATTATTGACTGCTGTGATCAAATCAATCAAAACCAAATTAAAAAAAAAAACCAATCTTTTATTGATTGAATTGGTGTTTATGGCCCAAAAGCAGAATTGGGTGATCAAAAGATATGAATTTGAAGAGACTCACCTCCTCCTCCATTGTTGAATAGCATGTGGGATTGATCAAGATATCCTCCTGGCTGTGCTTGTAAGGAATAATCATGCCCTTCTTGTGAGTTTCTGCAGAATCAGCGGAAACCAAAGCAGGGATTAATTAGATAAGAGAGACATATAGATTGAAGATATGGATTGCTATAAAAATCCAAAAACAAGGAAGAAGAGGAGAGAATGCAAACCTGTTTAGAAAGAGGATATTTGAAGGGTATTGAGCTTGAACTGCCATTGTTGATTGTAGATTGGTGATGCTGATGATGATGATAAGAAGAGAAGATTGTGACAGGAATAAATGTAATGTATTGGAAATGAAAGAAAGGTGGGGAAGACAGAGAGAGCGGTTTGGTATTGGCAATTGGTAAAAAGTCCAAAAGATGACAGAGGAACTTAATAAGGGGAATGGAGAAGAACAATAAACGCTAGCACATAACAAGCATGAAAGATGCCTCCCTACCAAGCAATAGGCGGACTATTCAATGAGAAATAGATAGATAGATAGAGAAGTAGAAGGATTTTAAAAAACCCAAAAAAAAAAAAAAAACAGAAAGATATATACTTTTCAGAGAAAGAAAGAGAAGGAATCAGATGAATTATGTGTATTGAGAGAGGGCACCACCACCACCTCCACCTTCTTCAGCATCAGCACCATTCTCTAACCCTTCTTCCCATCTCTCTCTCTTTTATTTACTTGGGGCACTTTGTTTTCACCTACTTTTTCTTTCTCCTTCTTGTTGTTTTTGTTGTTGGCCTTCCTTTGTTTGCTATGATGCTATTAGCTTTGTTAATATAGAGATGGAGAGAGAAAGAGAGAGAGAGAGAGAGAGAGAGAGAGAGAGAGAGAGAGAGAGAGAGAGAATAGAAAGAAAGAGAGAGAGAATAGGAGCTTGGAATTGAAGAGATAGATGCGATTGAAACGAATCAGTCCAAGAGAGAGACACCTTATTCTGCTCTTTCTTTGCTCTTTGCTTTCTTTCTCTTTTTTCCTTCCTTCCTTTGCTTCTTCTTCTCTTCTTCGCGTGGGGTTTGGCTTTTCTTGAGAGGGAGTCTCGTGCTTGTAATTTCCAACACCAACAACATCACACCATTAATTAAATAAAAACAACCCCATATTTGAAAAAACAAAAAATAACCCATTTACTATTATTTTATTTTGACAGAAGGGTTTTGGTTTTTTCACCAAAATATTAAATAAAATAAAAAATTAATAAATAAGAGAGAGAAAAATGAAGGTGCTTGTGAAAGAGTGATGATGTAGATGTAGAGTAGTTGCTGTTGTTGAGCGTGCAGGTCTCTCTGCCGCTACCGCTGCCGCTGGGATTGTTTTTATATGGCCCATGCATCTCTCGCCAGCTTTCTCTACCTCTCTCTTTATTTTTTTTTATATATTTTTTTTCTTTTTCATAATTCCAACGCTTTAAAAGAAATTATTAATTTTTCTGGATTCTTGGTATTATTTATTAGTCAATTAGGTCTTTTTTAAATTAAAAAAAATGCAAAAGAGGTAATTAGATTTTTACTTGGCTGTGAAGATTCAAACTCTCAACAGCTATGTTTCCTCTTGTTTGCCTTTCTTATCTTAGAAAAGAGAGAAAAGATCACACAACAATAATACCTCCGACCAAATTGCATGGTTGTTGGTTTTCTTCTCTTTTTTCCTTTCACAAAAAAACTTTCTTATTATTGTTTGATTAAGATTTCAAGTATATATATATATATATGACTCACTATATACGCCAAATGACTAACTTAGCCCTTCGTTTTAACCACTAATTTAGGGTGAAGTAAAAGAAAAAAAAGGGGAAATCTCTAGAGTATACGGTCTTGATTATTCATTAGTTGTAACGATTGATTATCTTTAAGGTGCGTTTTTGGAGTCACTGTTATTTCTGATACGAAGTGTTTGAGTAACCCTCAGTTTAGTCCCGATAAATCAAGAAATAATTAATATTGTTATCTAATGTCTTCGAATGATTAAGATAGGAACCTTTAAGTTCTTAATTTTTTTTTTTTTAAGAGTAACCGATAATTGTATTCATAACTTAGACACCAAGTCCATCAGCCACAAGGGCATAAACTACCCAATTTTTCTTTAGGTAATGGATGGACTTTTGTAAGTTTTTTTCTTCTTCTAATTTTACAAGATCCAAAAAACAGTTGCGCCTATATCTAAATTTAGACAACTTATGAAGTGTAACGTTGAATTTGGCACCAAGTTTACATGGAATTCATGCATTGTAATTTACAACCAAATATTAAAATTTGGGTATTTATAATATTGGCAAAAGGAAGATGCCCGAGAGGAGTTCAAACTTAGGGCGTCTTCTAACATATGAAATTTTATCATAAAAGATTTTAACTTTTAGTTTAAGGATAGTTGTCTCTATTTAATTAAGGAAGGGGTAATTCGAATCTAATAAGATCTACGATATTGGGTGTGACTTTTTATTTTTGAGAGAGTGTTGACGTGACTTTATTCAAAGTGAGTTTTTTTTTATCTTTATTTTAAATACAAGCCCCTTTCTATTCAATGTGAGTTATACATAGTAGTTGGTAAATATCTATTTTTAATATATAAAAAATTAAAAGAAAAACAGATTATTTTTTTTGGCCAAAAAAAGAAAAGGCAGATTGAAGATTACTTGCATTCTACCCATCCAATTAGATATGTACGGATGAAATGCACAAAGTGAACCTTGTTTTTTGGGTCAAAAGATGCATAATGAGTAACATGCTCTGTAAATACTTAAATCCTTAATTTAAGTACTCATTAGATCGCTTTGATTTTATCACGTTTTCCGTTTTCTTTTTTTTATTTATAGAAGTTGGGTAATTATAGCAAAAGATAACCTCACACTAAATTGTGTAGCCTACGGAACACGTTTTCTCTGGTATGAATTAGTATTTAAGTGAAATAAAGCCTTTGAAATTTAAGAAAAACTATAATTAATTTTAAAAAAAATAAAAGAATACAAAAATAAGGTCCAAATATTTATTTGAAATTATGTTATAATTTTTAATTTAACAATTATTTCCCTCCACATTGCACGGATTGACAAGTAGTTTAAAATTTTCAAATGCCAAAATAAAGACAATTAGTTTTAATAAATATAAGAGAAATGGTTGCAAAACATTTCAAATATATATATATATATATACTAAGGGAAACCAAATTAATGCTTGCAATGGTCATTAGAGTACCAGACCTATTGACCAGAAAATAAAAATCATTGTGTGGCGCTAATTTGTCGTGAATTATGGTGGGTATTGGAAAACATGAGCCAATGACTTTTGGTAAAATAAGATGGTCAAGGGTTCAATGCCTTCGGCTGAAAGTTAAATTATAATGGAGAAATTTGAGTGAAATACATAACATTTGTATTATTCTTTTCACATTAATAATATTCTGTCGCTTATTTATACTGAGTTCAATGAGAATTTTCAAGAGGATATAATTAACTGACGAGATCTACGAATGTGAATAAGGTCAGTTAATCGGACAGTGTGTTTTTCCTTTTCATTTGAGTCAAATTACCGTTCATTGTAAATTAGAGTAGTTTAATATCGTTTTTATTTTTTTCTTTTTAACTGTTGGAGGAGATCAAGGGTATTTTGGTAATGCAAGTGGACCTGGACAATGTACCTCTATTCCTAATACGAGTACTGAGGAAAAATAGTTTCTTGGCAATACAAAAGAAAAAACAGAGTGAATCTCACAAGAAAAGTTCAAGTTGGTAATGGTGATCTTCCCCAAAAACCAAGAAGGATTTCTAGCTTTAATTAATGGAGAGAGGGTGATAAAGAAAGAGAGAAGCCACCAAAAAAAGAGAAAGGGAAGCAAGAGAGGAAAATGTGAATTGTGAAAGAGAGTGCTTGGAATGGCATCACGCAATTTGTCTTTGCTTAGACCCCACAAATGGGTCCTCTAACTTCTTGATGGTATAACAGCCCTGCACGGCAATATGACAACCTTTCTTCTACTTCTTAACAAGATGGCTTTTATTGAATGGAAATTATTTTCACTATGAGTGCTAATCAGATTATTCATCACATCTTTTGTAAAACTTAATCTACGTTAGAGATGTGATCAATAAATATGTTCGAACTCGAGTTTTTTCGTATTCTTGATAAAAGAATTTCAGTGATAAAATACTTATCTCGATTTAGAAGGGAATCCAGTGGTTTGTTTTACTCGATTTCCTAATGTGAAAGCATAACCAAACCTGCCGTTTAACTCGGTTTGCTAATGCATGATGAGCATAACCAAACCTGTCCAGGGGATCAATTATATTATATTTATATCATTCAAATCCAATACTATTGTCAATTTTGAAGATAATTACCATTAAAAAAATGCTAAGGCAGGAGTCACATGGGTCTTCCCAGATTTCTAAAGTCTATGGTTTTATCATTAATTTGGTGGAATTATGTGAACCAAATTAAGTTTAAATGAATCAATCAAGATCGGATCAACACTCAACAGGCTGAATTGATTGACCTTATCCCCAGTTTCAGTGGCAGGTGGTGGGTGCGTACGTTCAACCCTGCTCGCTACACCAGTTAAAGCAAACCTTGAATAATGTAGTTCCTGTCATTTTGTTCTGCTATACTATGTGACAATACCTTTAGCTATTACGTAGCCAAAAGAAATAAAAAAGAAATAATTAATATATATAAGCTTTTTTATTTATTCATTTAATACAAGTGATACGAAGAGAAGAATCAATCCTAAGACCTCGGATGCATAAATAGTACTCGTAATCGTTTAAAATACAAACCCTAGCAAAATAAAAATTTAGGTTATAAGTAAATGAGCTGGTCTAGATTTAATGGATCATGTATTTACAAATATTAGAATGAATGTATGGTTAACATTGGTGTACACAATAATTTCATCGAGTCAATACACAACTGTGGGCAAGTCAACCATGGTTTTGTATTACTTTTTTCCAAGTACTAATAGTAAACTGTGGAAACTTTGAATGGTGAGCTATTTTTCTTATGCGTCCAGCTTGAATATGCTTTTAGCATTGTCTACTGCAAGCAGTATTTGAATTGTGCTTTGGGTAAGGGGGGCATCAAACAAAGTCAAGAGCTTTCGGGAATGTACTGGGAACTCCATTAATAGCCTCCTAGCTAGTCAGTTGGACCAAATTAACTACACCAAAAATTCAATGTAAAAAATATTTTGGTTCAAATTGTTACTTCATATATATAATACTCTACCTACCCTAAAGCAACCAAAATCAAGAGTTTTTATTTAGGAAGTAGTGATTTTAATATCTAAAAAAGCACTTGAGAACTTTCGGTTGACAGTTCCCCTTCAATTTAAATAAATTAATAATGGCTTATTTTAGTAAAATGAAGCTGTAAAATGTGCAAATTTGAAATTGCGAAGATGACTCCTTAACTATGCAAATGAGTTAATTAAAGTGAAATGGTGAGTTTTGGATTCTATATCTCGTTGAGATATATACCTTCGATAGGGTTTGTTTAGGATTGCTTCCGAAATAGCTAAAAATATTTTTTGACAACAAAAATCCGCTTTTAAATATTATCTTCCGTGAGATTAAGCCTATATACTCAAATTAGTTGATCAATATCTAAATTTGTTCTTTGCTTTTATCTAATGGTCTTTTATGGGATTAAGATTGAAATTCATGTAATGCGAGTAGTCATCATTTCCAAGATGTGTGTTATGAAATGAGGCGCATTATTTTTCCTTGTGTTGAAGACACACCAACTTTACTTGGTACATTTCTTTAATCTTAATCCAACAATTCCATTCCCCCATCTATTTTTCTTTGACCCACATGTACCCTCCTACAACTCTTTTTCATTTTCTAGGTTTTTCCTTACCTTTACCTTTCTTTTTCTTTCTTTACACTTAATTTCCATTGGACTTTGTTTTTGTTTTACACATATACACACACACACACACATATATATATATATATAACCATAAATTCTCATCCTTTGCACAGCTTCCACCACTCCTCTACAGTCTACCCACTACCTAAGCCTTTATCACACCGAAACACTCCTACCGCCATATCTCTAATCACAAGCCACGAAAGTAGCACAAAATCTTGTTTATTGTTCATTGGGCAAAAAAAAACAAAAAAAAAATTTATTATTTACTAAAAAGTTTCAGCCTGCAACACATGCAAATGTTCACTTGTTGTCTGATGCAAGAACCTCTCCTTGTTTCTTTTTTCACTAATACACTTCACTTCACATGGAATGCTAGTTTAGTTGGAAATAGTGGAAGCAAATATGGAACTTGTGCTTCCAACCATTCTATATTTTATTCCCTCTTTCATTAACATAAAGCACATAATGGAGGAACTAGTGATGTACACTTGTTCAAGGACAAAGCATTTACCTAAATCAAACCAAGCATCACTATTACCACATAGTTTTGCCATTTTGCATTTAGTGGACGATCACTTAGTCCATTTGTAGTCGTCTAGCTTCTTTGTTGTTTTATTTTGGAGTGGATTAGATAGGGAATGGAAATTAAGGAGTGGATTTGGTAATTGATCATGTGTACGTAACTTCTTTTATATAAAAAAAAAATTTAATTATTGGCACTTCTTTTTTTTGGTTGAGAAATTCTATGATTGCATTCATAATTCAGCTAAAAAAGCCACTAGCCACAAAGGGTCAATACAAACTAGCCACAAAAGGGCCATTACAATAACAGAGCGGTCTAATATCAAAATTAAGACAATATGGTGTGTCTCCACTAATGATTAGGCAGGATCGAAGAAACTCTGGTATAGGCATCCCAACTAAGATTGCAAACTTAGAATAATAAAAAAGAGATAAAGCTTGAAAAAAAACCAAGCCATAACAATACAAATAAAACTCTCACAAATTGGAGATGAAAAGCTCTCACAAATTGGAGATGAAAAGCTCTCACAACGGAGAGATGAAAAGCTCTCACAACGGAGAGATGAAAAACTCTCACAAAAGAAGAGGTGAAAACTACACAGAGAACCCAAAGAGTTTTTGCAACTTATTCCAAACATAAAGAAATTGCAAAAAAGATGGTGGTGGAGATCCGACGCCGAAATGCAGGTGAAGATTCGACGCTGAGTCGCAGCCGCCTATAATGGTTGAATAAAAATCATATCAAAACTAAGACAAATAGAGAAAACCCTTTGTCTCTGAAAATGGGGGAAGAGGTGAAAGAAAGAAGAGAAGAGGGGAGAGGGGGGAAGAACAATGGCTTTCTCCCCCCTCAAAGTGAAAAAAGCTCTAAGAGTGCTTTTTGGAAGAAAAGGGGCTAGAATTTTTTTGGTACTATACAATAATAATAATCTCGAGTCTATTTTTTATTGGCGCTCTTTATTGTATGGAAATTAAGGAATTAATACTTGCATCTATATATAAGTTTTTGTTCTAATTTTTTGTTATAAAAACCTTCTGTTTGTTGTCAATTTTTGTATATATAAGATCTTGTAACAAATTTTATTTTAAGGTAATTTTTTTTAATGAAACCTCCCCAGTACGAGGAAAGCTTCTATTAATGAACTTGATTACAATGGGGGACATAAAGCCTGACCCTGATCCATAGAATCACAAAATAGGGCGTCCTGAATAGCATCAGGAGGTACCTCAAACCAACTAAATGAATCCTCATTACATAAGCCAAATTATGCAACAAATTTTACTTTATAGTAAGATTTATTTACACTAATTTGGGTTTTTCACAGAATTTCCGGAGATTTAAGAAATTACACAAACATCCATTGTGGTTTTAAATTGTTTGATCATAAAACCCTTTTTATGTTATTGATTTCTATATATTGAAGATTTTATATAAAACATTTCTTCCAATAACAAAGTTAGCCTCAATAAACGTATGTGCAATCTAATCTCAAAGGCTAATTTTGTCATTTGGAGGAATTTTTTAATTATATAAAATCTTTAATATATGGAAGAAAAATAACAAAAAAGAGTATAGTGAAAACAATTTAAAACTTTAGGGGTGTTCTTGTAATTTTTGAAACCTCATGGTGTTTTATGAAAAGACCGAAAACCTTAGGATATGTTAATGTAAATAACTCTTATAGAAACCATATTTGAACTCAATATTCAAAATTTATTTTATATTATCATATTAACATATATCTTCATACATAGTAAATGTGATTGAAAGTATACCAACCATGATGAGGGTAAATCTTATAATGCTAGTGCAGAATTATTGCATCATTGCTGATTGAACAACAACAACAACAACAACAAAGTCTTTCAAACCAACCAATAGTTTTCTTTTTCTTTGTATAATTATTCGTGCAAACAGAAGAGAGGGAGTTACATTTCAATGCATATTTTTGACCCACTTTCTATGCTTGTGTTTCTTCCTTTCTTTCATGGCATTTAGTACATACAAGCACATGGGTGCCGTCCACGACTGCTACCCAACAATCAATATAACAAACACTTGATATTTTCTATACAACTTTCCACTTCTTTTTCCAAGCTAAATTACAAACATTGAAAAAGGCAAAAAAAAAAAAACCAAAAAACCACAGAAATGAATTGCAATGTGCACAAATAATTTAAAGGTGAAGATTCAAAGGCCGGTATGATGTGTGTGTATATATATATATATATATATATATTTATTTATTTATTTATGAATATGTCAGTGGGAGAGAGGTTTTGGTATATATTGGTGGTGCTATTATAATTTGAGGGTTTCTGTGGCAACAAGTACCTTGGAGCCACTGTTTTCTGGTGATGATATAATGGCAGTCACAAGAAGCAACAGAGGAGAAAGAAAAATTAAAAAGGAGAGAGAGAGAGAGAGAGAGAGAGAGAGAGAGAGAGAGAGAGAGAGAGAGAGGTCATATTTCTGGTCATGGTCATAGTCATGGTCATGGGAATGGAGGGTAATGGGGAAGCAAAGCAGACAGAGTGTGGAGAGTGGGGTGGTGGTGGTGGTGGGTCTTTTTTTGCATTTGCTGCAAGAGAATCAAATCTCTAACACAACACTGCCAAACCCAACCCCCCCCTCCCTCCTTATTGATTGTGGGCACAACTTAAGAGCCATCTACAGGGTCCATGGCCCCATGCAAAAAATTCTGCTATTCTATAGTTTTAATAAATAATGTCTCGTGTATATAGTTTGTACACATTCCATTTCAGTATATGAGTGGGGTTGGTTTATTAATTACTCATATCTTTCATGATTTAATGGAGAATTGGAAGACAGTAATTGTTACTAAACCAACTACAATATAGTAAGAGACTTGTATTTCAAATGATCAAGAGTATTAATTCGTGCATCTAAGATTTTAGATGTGATTCCCTCCTTTCCTATTATCGCTTATATCATAAAAACCAACTACAATATAATGCTCGTATATCTAGTAATGTATTTGTAAATATAAATTTGTGTCATCTACATATGTTATAACATATTGATTAATAACATCACGCGATATTATTATTGTGATAAAACGAAAATTTCTTCAAATATAATATCACTAAAATAAAGTTTTTGATCATTTTGTATCATCCATTGTGACTTAAAAAAAGGAATTAAATGATGAAAAGCATATTTTTCAATGTGAATTGAGGTGGTCCATTATGCAAACTAGACTCTGACCAAAGATGTTCTTCATTGAATTCTAATTAAGACATCCATGTTCTTATGAAATTGAACAATCCTTTATTAGAAAAAATAGAAAAGAAAGAAAGAAGCCTCAAATTGCAGACCATATGACTATAATGAATGTGGAGAAATTTTTGGTTAAAGAACAGAAAAGTCATAAATAGGCAAAATCAGTGGTCCCCTGATCCAGCGGATGAGAGGCAAGGTATCAGGGTAGTAAAATGGTACTGAACCTATTTACATCATCATGCATGCAGTCTGTACTGAAAACTGATATGAAATTGGTAGATCTCACAGATTTCCATATAAATGTAAGAGCTACCGGTCGAAGGGACTCACTGTTTGCTACCTAATCTGACACACATCCCAAATTAGGGTGCATCTCTCGGGACCAAGTTTGAGAAATTATGATTTCTTTTAGCAGTACAAAAAATTATTGTTTGGATTGGCCCATTTTGGTGGAGGAGGAGGAGGAGGAGGAGGGGGGCACAATTAATTTATTTGCAATGCTTGTGGTAAAAATTTATTTTGGCATTGTGTAAGGACTCTTTGTTGTTTTGTGTATTGGAAATGAGCATCCCCTTTCTTTTTTTTTCTTGTTCTTTTGAATTATTGGGTTGACAATGGCAACGTAACTAGATCAGATTTACCAGATTCTTACCCCATAAAGGAGTGGCTGATAAAGATAGACGATTGTTCTTGTTACTGAAAACAAGACAAGATTTAACAAACGAAATATCTCAAGGAGAATTCCCGAATATAGAGTAAGAATCTGGTAAATCTGATCTAGTTATAATCTTCAGTTTAGGGATTTAGGAAATATTTTCCAACAAGGTTATTAGATCAAAGGATGCTCAAGCAATTATCAGTTTTTTCACTAAAATTTCAAAGAAAATAGTAGTGACAAAATTGTAAGAAATTTTTATTTTTGTCAAAAAAATAATTTAATTACTTCATGTATTCACTACTTCAAATATTTATATATTTATACAGTGCTCTTGTATTGAGGAATCCTTCAAATAGAGATATATTAAGGGTTCCGTACGAATTTTTTTTAACGATCCAAACCATCGATTTTTTAAGTCTACATTCATAGATCATTCTTGCAAAAAATTAGACAAATCGGAAACCGTTTTGATATCCAGTTGTGTCCTACAAAATCAATGAACACGGTGCTTCAAGAAAGTACTAAAATTTCAATAATTCAATTCAATGGTCAAATGATATCGAATTCAAGTAATTTTTTGTAGAAATGATCCTTGAATAAGTATCTACAAAATAATTATTTGGATTAGTGAAATACAATACAAAATAAACCCTACAAAAATGTCTCTTAAATAAGTTTATTTGAAGAATCAATAATCCTTAAAGTTTGTGCTGTTAGTTGATGACAAGTCACATGATGTACCACACACAGGCTAAAAAGAAGGGGAAAAAACATTTATTATACATGCATATAGGTCAAACATATATAGTAGTGTAGTACCGACCTTGACCTAATTTTCCATTTGAATGATTCTTTAGGTTATTATTAGGGCATCCACATTTACGAGGGAGGAGATCAATTCATGCACAGATGGCCTCTATCGAATGTGAGTGGTTCAGTGGCTTTGTTTCTGAGGGTCGTATTTGAGGGCCACAACGCAGGGTAAATTAAGTCCCATCCCATCCATCCCACCCATCCCTTGCATATATATATGCTTTGATTCCTGGATCTCCTGCTCCACTTAATATATGTCTCTCTCTCTCTCTCTCTCTCTCTCTCTCTCTCATATATGTATAGAGTTAAGGGGGACACATGTCGGCAATTGTCACCTCTCTCTTGCAAGTTGCACCACATATGAATAAAAAAATACAGCCTTCACCTGGTGTAACTTAACAAGGGAGTTTAATATTGTAGGTGAATCCAGGTGAGTCTTGTATGAAAGAAGTTTAATTATAAGTTAAAAACCTGCATCAGTCCACATCTTGATGAATTATCATAATCAATCAATTGTTCTGCATTGTTCTTTTAACCTACACATCTAACTCTGTTTTTATTTTTTCAAAAAAGTGTACATGATTCTTAAAAAAATGTGTTTATTTTGGACGTCGAAATATCTTCAAATTAGGTAAAGGGTAAATTATGTACAACTTTTTAGACCAAAAAATCGAGAAAGTTAGACTATAGGTAGTACATTACAACAAAAGAATCAGAACTAAGGGATATTGCAAGTAAGTCTTGATCCGAACATTGCATCTGATTTGTCATAAACAACTTTTTGTAAATAAATTAAAAATAAAAATTAGAATTTCCTTGATCATGTAATTTAGAATCTGAGACCAACTCAAACAAAACGAAGATTTTCAGTAAATAGAAAGACTCGCTGAGGAGATTTTATAAAGATCAGTCCAGGTGGAGGAAGTTTATACATTGGCATGTGTCTGGTAGAGCATTTTGAACCATATATCTATTTAATTAGTACGATTTTTTTTTTAATTTTTAATTTTTATTGAAGCATAGGAAAACATAAATTTGTACTCCTATCCGAGCGGCTGTGGCATTCATCATGCCAGAGTTGGAATGCCGAACGAATTCACCTTATGTCATGGATGTGGCTAGGATTTGAACCTGTCCCTGTTTTCCAACTTTGCCTAATTTAAAAAGAAAATTCAATAATAATAGTAATAAGAAAAGAAAACTGTGCTTACTTGCAAAAATAAGAGAAATAGAGAGTACAAACAGAAAAAATATATAAAAATATGAAGAAGATAATCTTTAACTTACTTTTATTTGATGTGACATATGATATTAGAATTTGTAAGAACACGACGAAAATGAAATTTTTAATTGATCAGAAGTCATAGCAAACATAATATGCATGCAATGTTATCTCCAAATTTAACATTAAACTAATGCATAATTAGTAGTGATGTGATTCCATCTTATAAAATTGATCTGATTAGTAATTAGATATAGATTGTCGGCCAACGCCAAGGCTTTAAGCCTTTAATTAATTAAAGATGCATAGAATTATGGATGTGCAGCTAGAAGTTATCAATCTGAATTCGTTGTCTACTTTCTAAGTGGTTTCTTGGCAAGCAAATAATGAATTGTACGTGATGCGTGCTTTTTTGTTTTTGTTTTTTATTTTAATGCAAGCGATCTTGGGGAAGGAGGTTCGGACACAAAATTTTAAGTACATAAATAAATACTTTTAATTATTTCAGCTACAAAATGTTTACATGTGATAATTATATGATAAAACAAAAGAAAATACTTATGCCATGAGCAACACGTATAAAGAAAGTGATTTGGTGGTAATAAAATGTGTGATGATGAGCTAACAAGACTAGGATGGTTAACCAAACTATTTACAAGAAAGCCATGACTCATGGGGTTGTAGCTTCCCTTTTTCAAAATTTTTTTTTTTTTCTAACCACTATCAAACACGAGGGAAGACCCATGACCCATGAACCCCGCATCTCCTCCTTTTGAATTGGCCTTGTCCACACTAAGAAGCAAAAACATATGTCACACTAATTAATCACAATTAATGTTTATAGCTATGTGTTTAGATTCTTCCCTAAAGTATAATTTCATCACTTTCGTGGGGACCATGAAGATAGCTAGCTAGGTGGGCAAGGATTGATCATGAGAGGGAATATGTGAGGCCATGATGGGTGGCATTGTTTGAAAATTAATGGGTTGCGTTAATTGGCACCATCTATATTGACCATAGATGCAAACAAGAGAAGCCTCTCTTTCCTTTTCAAAGGTGCTAATGGAATATAATTACTTCAACTAGCTTGCTTTCCCCCCTTTTTAGCTCTTTTGTATGGAATGCTTAGCCACTTCTCTCGTAAGGGGAGCGAGAGAGCTGTATTGTCCCTTTCACACCCTAATTTCCAAGATATGTAATGACCAGCTATTTTGGATTGTTCAACTTTCCATAACAAAACAAAAATCTTTTTTGAAACTTTATATCTCACTTTACTCTCATACCATCTATTAACAAGAACTTAATACTAAATTTGTTGATTTCGTTTTATTTATATACAAATTCTAGCTCAAGTGTATATTTTCACTTATTGGGAACGGGTGAAATAAAGAATCAAGGAATTTAGGAATGGGAGAAATAATAAATTGGTATGGGAAGAAGTCATTCCCATTAATATGTTGTTTACTAACCATATGAAATCAACACATGAATGAGAATTATAAAATTGTAAGGTTATTTTTTAGAGAACATGAATGCATGGGAATCAGATCAATGAACCCCACTAGTTGATCTAATTCATGATTTTGAAGGTATGTGATTATGTATTTTAAGGTAGGACGCACATGTTTTTTCTTTCCTTATATGTTAGTAAACATAGGGGAAGTCGGGAATTGAAATCATTCTCTTTCTTCCTATCCCCATTGCTAGTAAGTAAGCATGCCATAAGCAGGGAGAGATGGTAGTTCTAGGTTCAAATTGGCCAAATTGCACTAATGGTCCATGTAGTTTTTTTGGATTTTTACTTTCATCCTTATACTTTATTATTATTTTTCAGTTTCATCCTTGTAGTTTCATTTTGTTTGCACTATTAGTCCAATCCGTCAAATGAGTCAATAACTTCCAAGTTGCAGAAAATCTGGATTTTTCATGCAAATTTCATGATGTTCAAGCTTAGTTATGATTCGTAAAAATTATGTTTTATTGTACAATTATGGGGGTTTCAAAACTTGAAACTGTTGATATGAGGTGTGTATTCCTTAATCAATTAGGATTTTTTTCTTCAATTTGCACTCATTTAGGGTTTTGTATCTTTAAATATACCCCTACATATATAGAAAATTACCCCATATTCTTATTGTTTGGCAGTAGCATTAGCTTTTAAATCATATAACATATTATATTGAGAGAAATTGAAGCTAATTGACTATTTGATGAACATAGGAAGATGCATCAATGGGTTTTCCTATAAAAGTCTGCAAATCCATTCAAATAACTTATTTATGTTTATGAGTTTTAGTAACAAAGAGCCAAGAAAAAACATGCATGATGAATCGGTGACACTAAGTTTGGTTTTTAAATCTTGAATCAAACAATTCCCGAAATGTCAATATCAAATTCTAGGAAAATTTTGAACCACCATTACTTCATCGTATGAGCATGAATCAAATTTGAAAGTGCATTTAGAATTCACAAAAACTGTTCTTCAAAAACCCAATCTCATTTAAATAAATAAATTTAAAAAAAAAACTCAAAATGGAATCTTTCAAATGAGAAGACGTGCACAAAAATGGATGGAAGATCAACTTGGTTGACAGATTGTACTAAAGTGGAATATGAAACTACATGGTACTAAAGTGGAATATGAAACTACATGGTACGAAACTGTAAAAAATAAAGTATAAGGATGAAACTGATAATTTGAGCAAACTACATAGACGATTGGTCCAACTTTGCCTAGTTTTTATGTCAAAGGATATGTCTGAACATTTTTTTTTACGATAATACTTCTCTATTTAGATATTTCTTGTTCTTTTTGTATGGGTGCAAGAAATGAAATGTTATCTCAATATCTATTATCCACACCATTTTCTCATGCCTGAAAATCAAGTGGGGGAACCAAATTTTGCATTTCTTACGTATACATGAGGTGAGACCCACATGAGTCTCTCATATTCATTGTAGATTCCACTTTAATTATGTGTGAGAGTTAAAAAAGTTATTAAGACTAATATTTGGGTTTTAAAGTTTAATCCTTCATGTTGTAGTTAATGATATTTTGGTATGCATGCTCGAGAGTTGGGCAGGATTAAATAATTTACAAAAAAAACTCCCATCAGTTTTTGAGTTAATAAATCTAAACAAATTATGAAGGGATCAATTGGGAAGTTGGGGTTTCGAAAAAAAGAAAAGAAAAGAAGAAATAATCATTATCATCTTATTTTTCCACTTACATCAAATTAAATAAAGGGTCATGCTAGGGAGACCAACTTTAGATACCAACTTGTGTTCCACTCTCTCATATAAGTGGTGCCCAAGATACAGTGGGTATCCAGACACCTTTAGATAGAGTTTTTGAAGTTTATATATTTAGTCTGTTTTCTTCGTTTGTTTTTTAATACCTTATTCTGGTCTTCTTTGATAATCTTTAAATTGATTGTCATATATTTAATTTTATCACATCTGAGGACTTACTTTTACGTCATCATTCTCTTTTGTTTTTTTTTTTTTTTTTCTTGTGGACGTGAAGTGAGATATCTTCGACAATT